>NC_091952.1:20932952-21055844 GCF_031021105.1 Erythrolamprus reginae | reverse complement strand
AAAACAAGGTTATTGTTCACGGTGAGACCTGGCCAGTTTCAAATTAAAAATAAAAGCACCACTAAAAAGCTGTCAATGTCATTGCCCTGTTACCTAATTACTACCATTTGCTTGTCATTACTACAGTCTCAGATTATTACAAAGCACACTTGCAAAACTAATTTAGGAAACATATATTACACAGAGCAGGTAATTTTAACAGCATCACCCTAATTACTCTCTTTCATTATTTCCATAGCAAACAATATAATTGTTTGGATTATAGATTCCTGGTGGAGCGGCCTGGAGGCAAATCTTGCACTCCAGTTTCAACTTCACTTTCCCACTTGTCTCTATCTCCCTGCCTTTCCTCCTCCTTTCCCTCCTCCCCCGCCCCACGTACATATACTTCCTTTTCTCAGGCTCATTAAGGTGAAAAAAGATGCTGAGATTAACAAAACTTACATTTCTTTCCCCTGAAGCACCATCTATCAGGCCATGTCCTTGGAGAACCAGGAGTAATTGCTAGGCATGCTAACAAACAAATTGTAGCAAGTCACATCCCATCTTTATTAATTTCATATATGGAAAATATACTGGATATCTGGAAACGTCAACAGACTCAAGCTCAACCCGGATAAGACGGAGTGGGCTGTGGGTTCTGCCTCCCAAGGACAATTCCATCTGTCCATCCATAACCCTGGGGGGGAATTATTGACCCCCTCAGAGAGGGTACGCAACTGGGGCATCCTCCTCGATCCACAGCTCACATTAGAGAACCATCTTTCAGCTGTGGCGAGGGGGGGCTTTGCCCAGGTTCACCTGGTGCACCAGTTGCGGCCCTATCTGGACCGGGACTCACTGCTCACAGTCACTCATGCCCTCATCACCTTGAGGTTCGAATACTGTAATGCTCTCTACATGGGGCTACCTCTGAAAAGTGTTCGGAAACTTCAGATCGTGCAGAATGCAGCTGCGAGAGCAATCATGGGCTTTTCCAAATATGCCCATATTACACCAACACTCCGCAGTCTGCATTGGTTGACGATCAATTTCCGGTCACAATTCAAAGTGTTGGTTATGACCTATAAAGCCCTTCATGGCATCAGACCAGAATATCTCCGGGACCGCCTTCTGCCACACGAATCCCAGCGGGCCCGGTTAGGTCTCACAGAGTGGGCCTTTTTCAGGTCCCATTGACTAAACAATGTCATTTGGTGGGACCCAGGAGAAGAGCCTTCTCTGCGGCGGCCCCGACTCTCTGGAACCAGCTCTCCCCAGATATCAGAGTTGCCCCCACCCCTCCTTGCCTTTCGCAAGCTCCTTAAAACCCACTCTGTCATCAGGCATGGGGGAATTGAAATTTTTTCCCTTCCCCCTAGGCTTATAGAATGTATACATGGTATGCTTGTTTGTATGATTGGTCTCTTAAATTGGGGTTTTTAGATTATTTTTTAATATTAGATTTGTTACATTGTCTTTTTTTTATTGTTGTTAGCAGCCCCGAGTCTTCGGAGAGGGGCGGCAAACAAATCTAATAAATAAATGAAATAAATTATGAGAAAAGGAAACAAACACAGGATGTCACTTCCATCTTTCTACAGAGTAACCTCTTCTCTCAAGTGTATACTCGAGTAGAGTATTATCAGCAGTATTGCAGGATTACCAGGGGTGGGATGCAATGGGGTAGCGAAAATGGAGCTCCACCCCAGAACACCCAATTTGCACTGAAAGATGTTGAAAGGAAATGCATAAGCCATGCCCACAGTGTGGTAGTAAAATTTTGGGTAGCCCTTCACTGAGTATTACCATGCTTGTGCATAGGGTTGGACTAGAAAACCTTCAAGGTCCCTTCCAACTCTGTTATTGAGATGAAGAGATAATAACATTTAATGGAAGCTCTTTGGTAGGTATTGTGGTTAGCTCTGGCCAAGCTCCTGCCCCAAGGGCTGTGGATGTGGGGGAGACATCCACACGCTGCAGGCCTGTTTTGCCCCCGGTGGAATCTGATGATGAAGGCTCCTCTGACCAAGAAGACATGAGTGACAGGGAGGAGGAGAGTGTGGCAGACAGCTCAGAAGGAGATCAATTATCTAGCTCCTCCTTGGATTCAGAACAAGAGTTAATGATACAGCCACGCATGCGGAGAGCGATGCATAGGCAACAACTGAGAGATTATTATCAAAGAAAGTGAGGTCACCTGTGGTTGGGTGGGGCTCTGGTAATTAGTGAGGCTGCTATAAATAGCAGCCTTTGGGTTTGGCCATTGTGGAGGATTATCTGATCATTGTGTTTCCTGACTGCTTTACTGACTTTGACTTTTTGTGTGCTGATTTTTCCCTGCTTTGAAACTAAACCAGAGCAAAGTGTGTTTCACTTTGTGAAAGAAGAAGGACTGTGAATTGCCTCACAGCTGCAAGCTAAGTATCACAGAACTGATAAGGGACTTGTACAAATCACCAGTTTGGTTGGAGACGAGTGCTCTTTGCTATACCAAAAGAGGGCTTGGTTTAAGTGAATTTTCATTATAAAGAACATTGTTTTGAATTTTCAAACGTGTGTGTGTCTGAAATTGTATCTGTGCATTTTTGGGAGGATTCTACCAGAGAGCTCGACAGAACAGGTAGGGTAGTGAAAGATGATATGTTGAATTCCAGACATTCTAGCAAAATGGTTAAAATGGGACAAAGTCAGGAATGAAAGTGAAACAGTCTAAGATATGATGTATGTGTGATATATCAGGCTCCACATTTATTTTTAGCCATGTCCGCTTTCATGGTATACTTCTCTTTTGGACTTCTTTAAAAGGACCATTTCCCCCCTCTTTCCCTCCTCTATTCTCAGAACTTTTTTAAAAAAACCTTTCTACTTTATTTATTAGTTCTGTCTTCTCCAACAAAGCGGTATGTCATCGAAAATTGTGAGTGACAGAACTGAAGGAGCAGGGCTGACATTTGAGAGAGGCTGAAACACCGAAGACATATCTTCATGTTGAAGGGTGCTTAAATCTCCCAGACCAAAGAAGGGGAACAACATCCTTTTAGCTGGTACAGTATAATGGTCTGGTGAAAAATTTCAAAATTCTGGGAGAATTGGTAAATTGCCAGATAATTGGAGAAGGCCAAAGTTGTCTCTACTTTCAAAAGCAGGGAGAGGGGGTTAGGGGAGAGTGATTCTGCAAACTAAAGATCAATTAATCTGACCCAGACATCTGGGAAGTTTCTAGAGTGGATAATGTATCTGAAAGCATCCTTACAGACTAATTTTCTTTTATTTTTTTATAAGATAGTTTTTTTTTCAATAGACTAGACCAGGGGTAGGCAAAGTTGGCTCTTCCATGACTTGTGGACTTCAACTCCCAGAGTTACTGAGCCTATCATGCTAGCTCAGGAATTCTGGGAGTTGAAGTCCACAAGTCATATAAGAGCCAACTTTGCCTACCTCTAGGCAAAGACCCATGAAGGTGAACCTATGGCATGTGTGCCACAGGTGGCACACAGAGCCATATTGGAGAGCACTTCAGAGTTTGGTAGGTTTCAGCCCCAGAGGTCATCCAGGCATGTGTCAATGTATTCAACCTAACTGTAACTATTCATTAATTTTCAAGCTTTAACTGTCAATTTATCAAGCCCAATGATATAATTTCGTAGGGTAGCACAAGTATCCAGCTACTAGTCTTGAACATCAGCCAAAAGACAAACTCAGAAAAGTATAGTAGAGGCATAAACTTTTTTAAATTGGAGGGTTTTTTACAACACAGCTGTAGGCAAACTCAGACTTCTCCCCCAGCAGATTCCATAAAAAGCAACACAGTCAGATTTGTTCATCAGCAAACTTTAAAGATAGACAAAAGGGCTCTGTATTTGCAGGATTATCTATGGATATGATCTTGATAATTACCATAGCTTTTGGAGTATAGGATGCACCAGAGTATAAGATGCACCTTAGTTTTTGGGGAGGAAAATTGGGAAAATACATTCAGAGTATAGGACACACCCTTTTCCTCTCTAAAAGAGGCTTATAATTTAGGTGTGTCTTATACTCTGAACGTAGCTTTTTTTTCAGCCCTTACTAGCTGCTAACGATCTTCCCAGCTCTTACCTTGCAGGCTCTTTCATTGCTTCTCTCTGCAAAGAATGTTTTCCAAGCCCTAAGTCTTTGCAGGGTTTTGTTTTATTTCTTTAACTTGCTCTGAATACGTTTCTTTCCAGCCCTAACCAGGTACTAATAATATCCCCATCTCTTACTGGCTTGCAAGCTTTTTCATTGTTATTCTCTGCAAAGAATGTTTTCTAAGCCCTAAGACTTTGTAGGGTTTTTTTTCCATTGCTCTACTTGCTCCCAATGTTCCTTTCCAGGTGCTAATGATGTTCCCAGCTCTTACTGGCTTGTAAGCTCTTTCATTGTTACTCTCTCCAAATGAAGTTTTTTTTAAAGCCCTAACCAGGGGATAAAATAATGTGCTGAAGCTGACCAGACTAAGGAAGCTAGCCAGATTAATACCTGATAAGCAGATTATTTTCTCTATTTTCCTCCCCCAAAACTAAGGTGCGTTTTATACTCCAGTGCGTCTTATAGTCCGAAAAATATGGTACTTATACTTCATAATTCTTAAACGCCTCCATCTCTCTTAGAGATAAGGGAGATTTTGTGCAGAAGCAAAATGTCGCTGGGAAGTTTCTAGAGTGGATAATGTATCTGAAAGCACCCTTACAGACTAATCTTCTTTTATTTTTTATAAGATAGTTATTTTTCAATAGACTAGACCAGGGGTAGGCAAAGTTGGCTCTTCCATGACTTGTGGACTTCAACTCCCAGAGTTACTGAGATATCATGCTAGCTCAGGAATTCTGGGAATTGAAGTCCACAAGTCATATAAGAGCCATGGGCAAAGACCCATGAGGGTGAACCTATGGCATGTCAAAAACCTAAAGCTGTGCATGCAGTGCGCCAGTAGTGGCAGGAGAGCCAACCCCTATCTGGACACGACCTGCCCTACACCAGAGGTGCTACCCCTCCCTGAACACCCCAAATATCCCTTCTGTATGTACTGTATGAGGAAAGGCCAAAGTCAAACTTTTATATAGGGATTTTCTATGTCTATACTTATTTTACATACTTCTCGCAAACTTCAGAAAACTGATATGAGTTTTTGTGCATTTTCTTCCTTGGGGCTCTAAACTGAACAGATGGCTTTAGAGATTTCCTTGTAATCTCTTCCAGATCTCTTCCTTGGGCACTACAGTGCAAGACCTTTATGTGGAAAACAAACTTTTCTCTATCACAATGGTATTGGATTAGAGTTTCACCCTGGTGAACCATAATACATGATTGCTATGTAAGGTTCTTCACACTTCTTGCAAAACTCTGAGGAGCTAGACACACACAAATGCACACTTCACCATCATGTTTGATAAAAGGAACACTACCCAAAGAAAATATGGAGATTACTGATTTTTGTTTTTACCAAATTTCAGATTTTATCAAGTACTTGGCTGAACGTCTATGTGGGATAAAATAGAATAGATTAGAATGGAATAGAATAGAATAGAATAGAATAGAATTCTTTATTGGCCGAGTGTGATTGGACACACAAGGAATTTGTCTTTGGTGCATATGCTTTCAGTTTACATAAAAGAAAAGAAAATATACATTGAATGTCATAAGGTACAAATCAGGACACAATCAATATTAATATAAATAATTAATATAAATCATAAGGATGCAAACAACATGTCACAGTCATACAGTTGTAAGTGGGAGGAAATGGGTGATAGGAACAATGAGAAGACCAATAGTAATAGTAATGCAGCCTTAGTGAATAGTTTGACAGTGGTGAGGGAACTATTTGTTTAGCAGAATGATGGGATTACAGGGGGAAAACTGTTCTTGTCTAGTTGTTTTGATCTGCAATGCTCTATAGTGTCAGTTTGAGAGTGGGAGTTGAAACAAATTATGTCCAGGATGTGAGGGGTCAGTAAATATTTTCACTGTCCTCTTTTTGACTCATACAGTATACAGGTCATCAATGGAAGGCAGGTTGGTAGCAATTGTTTTTTCTGCAGTTCTAATTATCCTCTGAAATCTGTGTCAGTCTTGTTGGATTGCAAAACCAAACCAGACCGTTATAGAGATGCAGATGACAGACTCAATAATTCCTCTGTAGAATTGTATCAGCAACTCCTTGGGCAGTTTGAGCTTCCTATATATATTTGTCATATACATTGCTCATCTGAATCATGATTTATATGTGTCAGCATTCCAAATAACACCAGAGAAATCAGAGTCCAAGTCCAGAGACCTTCTTCCAAGTTCCGATTGATTGATTGATTGATTGGATTTTTATGCCTCCCCTCGGACTCGTGGCAGCTTAAAACATATAATGGAACAATATCTAATGTCCTAAATCCAATTAATTTAAATTTATAATCTAAAAACCAAGAAAACCATAAAAAGACAGTTATTCCCATTCAGTCAACAGAGCCATGTTGGTTATGATTTGTAGTGAAGCGGATACTAACTTTTCCCACAGTTCTCCACCCAGGTAAAGTTCCATCCCTCGTCCCCACACCCACAAGTTCATCACATTGACCATGCAGTTCTGTCAACATCCACGATCCTCCTCTGTATTTCTGGCTGGTGCTGAACAAAGAATGACCTCGAGTCTGGAAATAATATGTTGTGGCTAGTATCTTCCCCTTTCATGCAACCACCCCTCCTCAATTCCCACAGTACTTTTCTACTTGTGGCAGGCCAAAATCTCTAACTCAAAGTGATGGCTTTGGCCAGACAATATGTTGCATTAACATCAGGATTGATTATGGTATTCAATAAAGTGAAAGTAGATTGAGCGAAATATTCTCCAGTTGAAGGAATGCTATTTCTCCTTCTCTTGCATGGCCCTTTTGAAACAACATTTCTGGATAATTTCTCTTGCTTAACAATGATAACAGTAAGTGATAGAAGTGGCCTTGTTACAACAACCAATGCAATATTTCTCCCCCCCCCCAAACACAATACTTCTATTAAAAGTAAAATTGTTCAGGTTAAAACTACTTATTCCAGACAGGAACCTTGGCTTTAGCAGCTTAAGCGAACTGTTATATGTTGCTGCTAAAATAAGACCACTAAGAGCCTACATTATGAAACCATTGTTTCTTTTCTTTCACAGATAAGAAAGCCTTGGGGAAAAATGATGAAAGAAAATACCATACTGGCTGAGTGGTGTGCCATGAGAATAACACAGAAAGTTTTAATTTTTTTTAAAGTGTTTAATAACCTTCATGAGTTTTTGTTGGTGTTCTTGCTTTTGTTGTATTCATCATGGCCTGCAGACAGTACAACTTGACAGTAGATTCAGCCTTGATAACTAATAATAAGTTAATCTTGAGGATCCCAATCTTGACTAATTTCCAAGAAACTGAATCCAACACTCCTGGATTTGGTTTCATAGCATGTGAAGATTCCATTTCACTAAACCCAAGTAAGGTGAGTTTTCACAAAAACATCCAGGCCTTTCATTTCCTTGATCAGAAATGTGGTTTAAGATGTAGTCATTGTAAATTAGAACCAACAATAAAGATAGCAAAGAGGGGTATAACTCCTGCCTTTCAGGATCAACCATCAACAGTGAAGGAACGCAGTCGGGAATATAAGTCCCAGAGTACCACTTGTTAGAGCAGCCACAACAGCCATAGAAAAAATATTCAACTGTTGTCATGTGCCCATGCCCACAAAATTTATATTCTGATGGTATAATTCATTTATTGTTAGAGTTGGAAGGGACCATGCGGGTCATCAAGTCCAACCCCCTGCCTAAGCAGGAACCCTATAGCATCCCAGCCAAATGGCAGTCCAATTTCCTCTTTAAAATGTCCAGAGTATTGGAGTTCACAACGTCTGCTGGTAGGTTGTTCCACTGGTTGATCGTTCTGACCGTGAGGATACCAATCTTGACTAATTTCCAAGAAACTGAATCCAAAACTCCTGGATTTGGTTTCTTGGAACCTGACTAGGATGGACCTGGAAGCCCCCAAATATAACCAGGAAAGACTTGATTCAGTTATAAGCCTATGACAGCAACCTGAAGAGAATCAAATGGAACAGAATGGAATGAAATGAAGTGGAGTGGAATTTAATGGAATAGAATGGAACGGAATAAGAACAGAATAATAGAGTTAGAAGGGACCTGGAAGGTCTTCTAGTATGCCCCCTGCTTAGCCAAGAAATCTTACACTACTTCAGACAAATGGTTTTTATTTATTTATTATTGTTAGAGTTGGAAGGGACCATGCGGGTAATCAAGTCCAACCCCCTGCCTAAGCAGGAACCCTATAGCATCCCAGCCAAATGGCAGTCCAATTTCCTCTTTAAAATGTCCAGAGTATTGGAGTTCACAATGTCCGCTGGTAGGTTGTTCCACTGGTTGATCGTTCTGACCGTCAGGAAGTTCTTCCTTATTTCCAGGTTGAATCTCTCCTTGGTCAGCTTTCAGCCGTTGTTCCTTGTCCGGCCCTCTGGTGCCCTGAAGAATAAAGTGATCCCCTCCTCTTTGTGGCAACCCCTCGTATACCTATAGACTTCTATCATGTCTGCTCTGGCCCTCCTTTTCTCTAGGCTATCCATGCCCAGTTCCCACAGTCTCTCTTCGTAAGTCTTGGTTTCTAGACCCCTGATAATTTTGGTTGCTCTTTTCTGCACCTTCTCCAGAGTTTCAATGTCTCTTTTGAAGTGTGGTGACCAGAACTGAACACAGTACTCCAGGTGTGGTCTGACCAGACCGTAGTAGAGTGGTATTAAGACTTCCCTGGTCTTGGAGTGTTGATGCAGCTTAGGATTGTATTGGCTTTTTTGGCTGCTGCTGCACATTGTTGGCTCATGTTTAGTTGATTATCCACCAAGACTCCGAGGTCTCTTTTGCAGTCGCTACTGCTGAGAGGGGTTTCTCCCAGGCTGTATGTGTGTCCAGGTTTTTTTTTTTACCTAGGTGAATGACTTTGCTCTTGTCGATGTTGATGTTATCTAACATCTTCTTAAAAACGTCCAGTGTTGGAGTATTCACAACTTTTGGAGGCGAGTTGTTCCACTGATTAATTGTTCTAACTGTCAGGAAATTTCTCCTTAGTTCTAAGTTGCTTCTCTCCTTGATTAGTTTCCACCCACTGCTTCTTGTCCTACCCTCAGGTACTTTGGAGAATAGCTTGACTCCCTCTTCTTTGTGGCAGCCCCTGAGATACTGAAACACTGCTATCATGTCTCCCCTAGTCCTTCTTTTCATTAAACTAGATATACCCAGTTCCTGCAATCGTTCTTCATACGTTTTAACCTCCAGTCCCCTAATAATTTTGTTGCTCTTCTCTGCACTCTTTCTAGAGTCTCAACATCTCTTTTTGCATT
This sequence comes from Erythrolamprus reginae, assembly GCF_031021105.1. Classification (NCBI taxonomy): domain Eukaryota; kingdom Metazoa; phylum Chordata; class Lepidosauria; order Squamata; family Dipsadidae; genus Erythrolamprus; species Erythrolamprus reginae. Next base: position 21,046,469 of record NC_091952.1, on the reverse strand, counting down.
GTGGCAACCAAAACTGAATGCAGTATTCCAACTGTGGCCCTACCAATAAAGTGGCAAGGTAAGTGGTATATAAATGGTACATACCGATAAAGTGTTAATAAAGTGGTATTAACACTCTATGTGATCTTGATTTTATCTCTCTGTTAGGAGTTAGGAGGGTTAGGGGGGCATTGGAGGTCTTCTAGTCAAACCTCCTGCTCAGGCAGGAAGCCATATAGCATGTCAGACAAATAGTCCAATGTTTTCTGTGTGGGATGCAAAGTCAAAACACTGAAAGATGCTGAGATATACCTTTTTAAGACAGCATTTTCTGGAAATAAAGACCAATTCTGCTTCTGGGTGGGCTTATGTTCTGGATGGAGATGATGAAAGCAAACTGAATGAAGGAATAGATTCATATCCTCTGTGGTTTCGGGAATGAAGTTCCTCATCATATGATAACCCTTTGCTATAAATAGCATCTTTATTTTATTTATTTATTTATTAGATTTGTATGCCGCCCCTCTCTTAAATGTACTACAGTTAGATGATGGATCCATTGCCTCAAATTTATGGCTGTTTTACCTGGATCTGACTTATGCCCTGCTGTCATGATTTCTTTAAAAAAAATTTTTTTAAAATTTTACAAATGTGACATACAAGACAAAGGAAAAAACATACATAAAAACATATATATACAACATTTGGGAAATGAAAGTTTCCCCACTTTTTTTTTTTGGATATTTGATCAGAGAATTACACTTCTTTTACATAATATTAATTTTTGAATTCTTTTATTTGACGTGTTGCTTTGCATAAATTTTTATTTCTTTCTTTCTTTTAGCCAATCATAAAATTTTGCCCATGTTTTATAGTAATCTGATTCTTCTTTTCCCTCTAATCTTTTGGATAGCCTGTCCATCTCCGCACAGTCTAGTATTTTTTTAATTATTCCGGTATTTTATCTGTTTTCCACTGTTGGGCATATACTATTCTGGCAGCTGTTAGTATATGTATAACTAGGTATCTTACTTCTTTTTCTATTTTTTTATTAAAAATACCCAATAAATTCTGCTGTCATGATTTCATGATGCAAAAAAATACAACTTAGTACTCAAATCAAATAGAAAGATGCAAATATGTAAAAATGGCATTTTTATCAAGACCTCAGATTTTACATACATATCTCTAGTCTTGATTGGCTCTACTGATTTGGAACTCTCTTGCTACTTTGGCTGACTTCTGGAATTTGCCTTTGCTTCATACCCTGTGGCTTTTGTTAAACTTTGTCTCTGCTTTAGTTTTTGACCATTTTTTTACTTGGCTGAAAGAAAATGCAAGCTTAGCAGGTTCTATCTCTCAAGCACAGGTACTCTTCTGTAGGGATAGAACATTATGATGCAAATTAAAGCCAAGGGTGTCTTTGTGGAAGCCAGATATGAAGTTAGCAAGAATATGCCAATTCTGCTTTTTCCTTATCTTACATGCACAATACATAGGTCTGAGGCATAGGTCACTTGCCTGGGAATAAGTGTTATTGAATGAGGTAGCTTCATTAACCTAGTGACATGCATCCTCTTGGGTTGCAAATGTCTTCTGATGACTCATCAGCAATCTGTGTGCTGAACGATTGAATTAGAGGGGTTTTTCCCCCTCTTCTTTGCATCCAAGTGATTAATGCCTTTTTGCAATCTTTGGCTAATCTTTATGTGCAAGGACCCTTCAATAATGAAGTAAATTTCCTTGTTATGATAGTGTTCTGTCGGGCTCTCTGGTAGAATTCTCCCAAAAATTCACAGGTACAAATTTCAGACAAACACACGTTTGAAAATTCAAAACAATGTTCTTTATAATGAAAATTCACTTAAACTAAGCCCTCTTTTGGTATAGCCAAAAGCACTCGTCTCCAAACAAACTGGTAATTTGTACTAGTCCCTTATCAGTTCTGTGATACTTAGCTTGCAGCTGTGAAGCAATTCACAGTCCTTCTTCTTTCACAAAGTGAAACACACTTTGCTCTGGTTTAGTTTCAAAGCAGGGAAAAATCAGCACACAAAAGGTCAAAGTCAGTAAAGCAGTCACGAAACACAAGGATCAGATAATCCTCCACAATGGCCAAACCCACAGGCTGCTATTTATAACAGCCTCACTAATTACCACAGCCCCACCCAACCACAGGTGGCCTCATTTTCTTTGATAATAATCTCTCAGTTGTTGCTGCCTATGCATCGCTCTCCGCATGCGTGGCTGTATCATTAACTCTTGTTCTGAATCCAAGGAGGAGCTAGATAATTGATCTCCTTCTGAGCTGTCTGCCACACTCTCCTCCTCCCTGTCACTCATGTCTTCTTGGTCAGAGGAGCCTTCATCATCAGATTCCACCGGGGGCAAAATAGGCCTGCAGCATGTGGATGTCTCCCCCACATCCACAGTCCTTGGGGCAGGAGCAGGGCCAGAGCTAACCACAACAGATAGCATGTGAAGAGTCCATTTCACTAAACCCAAGTAAGGTGAGTTTTCACAAAACCATCCAGGCCTTTCATTTCCTTGATCAGAAATGTGGTTTAAGATGTAGTCATTGTAAATTAGAACCAACAATAAAGATAGCAAAGAGGGGTATAACTCCTGCCTTTCAGGATCAACCATCAACAGTGAAGGAACGCAGTCGGGAATATAAGTCCCAGAGTACCACTTGTTAGAGCAGCCACAACAGCCTTAGAAAAAGTATTCAACTGTTGTCATGTGCCCATGCCCACAAAATTTATATTCTGATGGTATAATCATGGGCTTTCCTATGACACTCCATGGAAGCAAAACTTGAACTTTAAAGAAGTAGGATTGTAAGAATTATTGATGGTTTTCAGCTTTGGTGTTGGAAATGAATCCAGAGAATTCTATAAACAGCCAAGTGAATGACTCATTAACAAATTAACCCAGAGTTATCACAAATAACCAGACTCCAATTATCCTACTTTAGAAAAAATATGTAAAGATCTGGTTATCTGGAAAATACTTTGTTGCTGAGAAAGGTAAAAGGAAAGAGAAGGAGAGGATGACCAGTAGTAAGATGGGTAGATTCAATTCCAATATTGATGAGTCTTAATGGGAGACTTTGGGGGGGGGGAAAGTTAAGGATAAATCCTTATCCCAAAGGTGCTTTTTTTAAAATATCCCAAATTGAAAAAGCTTCTTGGATAAGAAGCAAAATGCCTTCAAAGAAAAACCAGAAAGTCCAGCTGCCTTTTGAAAAAAGTACCTTTGGACATCCATGCCCTGGATGGCAGAGAATATGGGGAAAATATGGTCGTTATGAGTTGACAATGACTTGATGGCACATCATCACAATCATAGTGAAAACAATTAACCAGTGGAAAGTCAGAAGTTGTAGGTGATTCATCACTGGAGGTTTTTAAAAATAGACTGGACAACCACTTGTTGAAATACTACAGGGTCTCCTGACCAACTTCATGAGCAAGAAGCTGGACTAGAAGACCTCCAAGTTGGAGTAGAAGACCTCCCTTCCCGTTCTATTCTGAATATTGTAGATACATAAACTCAAGGACTGTGAAATCCCAGTAGTTTTGCAACTTTAGATTCCTCAAACTGAGTATAACCATTTAGGGAGATTTAAGTTTTCATCTATTATTCTGAACATGAAACAAAGTCACAGAAATAAAATAATTTGAAGTGTTGTTCATTGAACAGAACTCGTTGGTTGGTATTTGGTCTGTTTTTCTTCCTATGGTCGTAAGATCTTTGGTGATGTCTAAAGATTTTGGTGTTCTTAAGCTGTGACACACCTAATATTTATTGTTCAGAGTTTAGTATTGCTTTGATTGGGACATTTGTTTTTTTAAAGCCAATGTCATTTGGCTTGGATTGACTAGTGAATCATGGATTTATTATTTGCCTGTGTATTCTTATGGAGCTGATAAAAACGGTTGGGGCGGTTGTAAGTTGCAGGTACTTTAAAACAGCCTTCCAGCTCTGTTTTATGTGCTATTTATGGTCATTCATTTTCCAGCACATCAAGAAAGTGAAAAGCTTTTCTTCAAAGCACAAAAGTTATTGGTTGTCTAGGGGGAAATAATAAGATCTAAACACACACACACACACACAATTTATATGTATAAATTAAGGCATATCCCAAACAAATTAATTTACAAATAGGGACATTATATATTCTGGCTTAAAAACAGAACTCCCAGTAGTCTATCAAACTTGAAGCAGCTGTTATAACTTATTGTTCTTTAGACTGGATTTTAATTTATTGGGATATTTTGTGCTGGGTTTTGTACTCAGTGCCATTTCTATCTTTATTGGCACACTTTATTTCTTGATTTGTCCACTTTGCCACTTAATCCTGAAGCAATAATTATTTCCATGATTCTATGGATAAAACTGTGGCATTTATCCAACAAGACTCTAGCAAACAAATAGTGTGGATGCTTAAGCAAAATGTTGAGGACCTAGCTATGTCACCGGCAATATGAGTGTTTGATATTCAGAACTGGTTACAAAAGAATAGTGTTTTACTTGTTGAAGACCATAGATCACAAGCTTAATGAGCAGAGGAGAGAGCATGAAGGAGCAGTTGAAAGATGGATGAAAGTTTATGAAATCAAATCTGACAGAATAAACAATTAGGGATTAGGAAATACATATTGGCATCCTTGCTCTATGGTAGTGCTTCTCAATTATTTTCTATTACAACCCCACCACCACCATTGCCCAAGGAAGTAGTAAACATTTCACATGCCCCCAACTCTCCACTGAGATGATTGTTTGCAATATTCAGCACATTTTCATTGAAAAAACCCAAGTGGCTTATCAGCGTGATTGGGGTGTAATGTGTTTAAATGACACCTTAATTTATTTGGCTTCATGCTGTCCACTGCCAACATTTTTAGACACAGTAAACATACTGGTCTTTCCTTATCTCCCATCGAAGTCACAATGAAACCAAGCATTACATATGTTTTCCTACCATGTTTCCTCGCCTTAGCTTTTGGGAGACTTAAATTTATCTCATTATCTCAGTCTCTCTCTTCTCCTTTCTTTTCATCCCTGTTAAATATTTTTCCATGGTGTCTCATAAGGGTTTTTTATCTGCATTTCATATCTCCTGCTCTGTGCTGTCTGCTATTGTTTGGTGCAACCCCCACATGCCCCCACTAGCATCCCTCTGCCCTCCCAGGGGTGCCCACCCCACTATTTCAGAAGCACTGCTCTATGGTAAAATTAGAATTAAAGTTCTCCCCAACAAGCACACACACACCCTCCATCATAAAGTCTTTTTCAATATTTCCAAGCAATAGAACTTTTCCAAATCATTCCAGTTCTGGTACAGGAGAAATCCCATATCATGACTTTAGAAACACAGAAACATAGAGGACTGACGGCAGAAAAAGACCTCATGATCCATCTAGTCTGCCCTTATACTATTTCCTGTATTTTATCTTAGGATGGATATATGTTTATCCCAGGCATGTTTAAATTCAGTTACTGTGGATTTATCAACCATGTCTGCTGGAAGTTTGTTCCAAGGATCTACTACTCTTTCAGTAAAATAATATTTTCTCATGTTGCTTTTGATCTTTCCCCCAACTAACTTCAGATTGTGACCCCTTGTTCTTGGGTTCACTTTCCTATTAAAAACACTTCCCTCCTGGACCTTATTTAACCCTTTAACATATTTAAATGTTTCAATCATGTTCCCCCCTTTTCCTTCTGTCCTCCAGACTATACAGATTGAGTTCATTAAGTCTTTCCTGATATGTTTTATGCTTAAGACCTTCCACCATTCTTGTAGCCCGTCTTTGGACCCATTCAATTTTGTCAATATCTTTTTGTAGGTGAGGTCTCCAGAACTGAACACAGTATTCCAAATGTGGTCTCACCAGCACTCTATATAGATTTCACAGTTTAGATTTCAGGTAGTTCAATCTCTACTCTTTTGGATGTGTTATCCAGTTGGATATTACTACATGACTCAGGTTTGTGTGTGTGTGTGAAAGAGAGAGAGAGCTAACGTGTGGACAAAGTGCATGGTAAGATACAATCAACTATTTAACTCAATACTTGTTTCTTGAGGAAGATTGTATCTAATAGGGAGAGAAGGACTTGGTGGAACCGGGAAGTCAGAAAATCTACTATTAATAGGAAGCAGTTAACCATCCCTTAATAGGACCATTTTACAAACCTGTCAGAGTTTTAAGATCTGCAAAGAACATTTTGTTTGAAAACATCCCTGAGGGTAGAGGTTCATCTATTTAGCAGATTCTTCCATTGTTTCTTGATCATAACTTAACCCCATTTTTTCACAATTTGGAAAATCTGTAAAGATGTAGCTTTCCTTGCTAATTATTTGATACTAATGTCTCAATAGGTTGCTACACCAAGTTTTGTCTAGCACAGTGATGGGCAACCTTTTGAGCTTGGTGTGTCAAAATTCGCCAAAAAACTGAGCATAACTCGGGTGGTGTGTCACCTTGAGAAAAAAACATAATTTTGTGATATTTATAGTTTAAATAACAAATATTCATAATTATCTTTCTCTCTCTTTCCTGTCATTCTCTGCCTCAATCATTTTCTCATTTCTCTTTTTTTTCTCCCCTTTATTCTATCATTTCTCTCCCTCTCTCTTCCTATCTTCTCTCTCACACTCTTTCTCTCTCTCTCCCTTCCTTTCCTTCTCTCTTCCTTCCACTTTTTTCTCTTTCTCTCTCTCTCCCTTCCTTTTTTTCTCTTCCTTCCACTTTTTTCTCTTTCTCTCTCTCTTTTCCTTCCTTCCCCTCTTCCCCTCCCTCTCTTTCTCCCTCTCTCCCTTTATATTTATCTCTTCCTTCCTTCCTCTCTTCCTCCCTTTCTCTATCCCTCTCGTTCACTTTTCTCTCTTCCTCCCTTTCTCTCTCCCTCTCGTTCACTTTTCTCTCTTTGGCGAACCCCCAAACTGTTCAGATTCAAGAAAAAGCTTATCAAGGGGGGTGGGGGGTTGTAAAAATCTAGTTATGAGACGCCAAAGGAGGAAGCAAATGGTGCGACGTCCACGCAGGTTTTTTTTCCAGACTCTCTTTTTTGCGAGCCCGGCATGATTTTTTAAAATTACAAATTAATAACCCGGAAAGGGTTTACCTTAGCACCGTCTCCTGTAACACCGTTCTGGAAGGCGAGCAGGGAGCAGAGGGGCGAGGGCAGTGTTCCCTCTAATTTTTTTTCGGGGTGGGCGGAAAAGTACAGTGTCTGAGTGACAGTCCCTTTGGGACTGGGCGGCATATAAGTATAAATAAATAAATAAATAAATAAATAAATAAATAAATAAATAAATAAATAAATAAATAAATAAATAAATAAATAAATAAATAAATAAATAAATAAATAAATAAATAAATAAATAAAGTGTGGGCGTGCGCTATCACACATGAGCGAGTTCTTGCATCTATAATTCTATCCTTTCTATGTCTCCCTCCCTCTTTCCTCCCTCCCTCCCTCTTTCCTTTCTATCTTTCTCTCACCCTGCCTTTCTCCAAGCCCTTCCTTTTCCCTCTCCCTATCCTACTACCCCTCACCCTCCTTTCTATCTCTCCCTCCCTTTCCTCCCTCCCTCTTTCCTTTCTATCTCTCCCTCCCTCTTTCCCTTCATCTCTCCCTCTCTCTTTATCTCAATTCCCTCTTTCTCCCTGGGCTGCTGTGCCTGCCCTGCAGCCCCACCACGGACGGACTGCCTTAGCATCGGCGCCCCCCCCCCCCCACGCTGCAGCTGCCGGACCATCAGCGGCACACACACACACGCACACACACACACACTGCGTTTCTCCCTCTTTTCCTTCATCTCTCCACGCACACGCTGGCAGCACACACACGCGCGCGCGCACACCCCACACACGCTGCATTTCTCCCTCTTTCTCTTCATCTCTCCACGCACACGCTAAGCTCCCGGACCATCAGCGGCACGCACACACGCGCACACACACACACGCTGCCTTTCTCAATCTTTCCCTCTTTCTTTCTTGCTCTCTCTCACTCTCTCTTCCTTCCTATCTTCTCTCTCTCTTTCTCTCTCTCTCTCCCTTCCTTTCTTCTCTCTTCCTTCCACTTTTTTATCTTTTCCTTCCTTCCCCTATTCCCCTCTCTCTCCCTCTTTATATTTATGTCTCCCTTCCTTCCTCTCTTCCTCCCTTTCTCTCTCCCCCTCCTTCCCTCCCTCTGTCCCCCTTTTCTCTCCCTTCCTTCCCTCCCTCCTTCTGTCCTCTCCTCTTTCCCTCCCTCTCTTTCCCTTCTTTCTCTCCACATCTCCGGCGTGCAGCTGGCTTTGCTGACCGGCACAAGTCTCAAGCCAGCTGCCCCGGAAAGCCAGGAAGGTCCTCCTGCCCCCCCCTTGCCGAAAAAAACCCCGGAGGTCTACCGCCACCAGCCTGAGCCTCCCGTTGCTCCACTCGGCTTCGCTGTGGACCTCCGTTGTGTTTTCGGAGGGAGGGAGCGGCGGGAAAGCCCTGTGCTGGCCAGGAAAGCTGGCTTTCCGAGAAAGCAGCGCGCTTTTTTACAACTTTCTTACAACTTTTTCCTGGGCAGGGGGAAGGGAGGAGGCCTGCAACCCCTCCCCTCGCTCCCAGCGGCCCCTGCGAGCCAACCACCATTTGATGCTTGGCACCACGCCAATCAGCTGGGAGGCGGTGTTCTCGTCCCTCCCAGCCATCGCAAATATCGGCGGGGGGGAAATCGCCCGGCCTCTTAATTAAGGGGAGAGGAAAAATAATAATAATTGCGGTTGCAATTGCACTCCCTAAAGCTCCATGTTTCTCCGGCGGCCGCGTGTCACCGAAAATGGCTAGGCGTGTCAGTGGTGACACGCGTGTCATAGGTTCGCCATCACTGGTCTAGCATGTTAGCACTTGGAAGAAAAACTGCAAGGAATGCCAAATCTGCAAAGAAAGCACCAGCAAACCACTTGGGGCTACCACCAAGAAAGCAACATTTATTTTATTGTATTTAGTAATTTTTTCAAGCATGTATATGATTACTGACAAAGTATAAAATGATTGTGAATACATAAGAAGTACAAGCATAGTTATGACTACATGATAGTTTAGAAATACATGGGGACATTAGGACAGGGACAGTAGGCACACTGTTGCACTTATACACACTTCTTAGGAATGAGGTGAGGTCAACAGTGGACAGTCTAAGGTGAAAGTTTTGGGGGTTGGAGGAAGAAACTATAGATAATGGTAATGTATTGCAGGTATTGACATTGTTGCCGAAGTTGAATTTTTTGCTATCAAGTTTGGAGCAGTTTACATTAAGTTTGTATCTGTTGTGAGCTTCTGTATTGTTGAGCTTGAAACTGAAATAGACATTGACGGGCAGGACATTGTAGCAGATAATTTTGTGTGCTATACTTAGGTCACATTAAAGATGGCGTAGTTCTAAATTTTCTAAGCCCTAAGTCTAAAATTTCAAGTCTGGTGGCATAAGGTATTCTGTTGCAAACAGAGGAGTGGAGGACTCTTCTCGTGAAATATCTCTGGACAGTATCAATTGTATTCATGTCTGATAGATAGTGCGGGATCCAGACAGATGAGCTGTATTTGAGAATTGGTCTAGCAAATGTTTTATATACTCTGGTTAAAAGTACAATATTACCAGAGAAGAAGCTATTCAAGATTAACTTGAACACTCTTAATGCCTTCTTAACAATGCCATTGCAGTGGACTCTGGCACTGGACTGGACTGGACTGGACTGGAATGGAATGGAATGGAATGGAATAGAATAGAATAGAATATAAATTATTTAATTTTAAGGAAGAGGTTAACTTAATGAAGATGGCAGTGGGCATGAAGGATAAACCACTCCGAGAGAGGGGTGGCATAAAAGTCCAATTAATAAATAATAAATAAATAAATGAGGGCAGAATAGAATAGAATAGAATTCTTTATTGGCCAAGTTTGATTGGACACAAGGAATTTGTCTTGATGCATATGCTCTCATATATAAAAGAAAAGTTTGTCAAGAATAATAAGCTACAACAGTTAATGATAGTCCAGGTACAAATAAGCAATCCAATCATCCAGATCATTAGAGATGAGTACTCCAAAGACACATAGATGTGTCCATGCAATTATAAGGCAACCTGCTTGACTGTACTAGTACTAATAATATTTAGTGTGCACTTCAAAAATGTCAACTGAGCAGAAAATGTGGGGATATAAACAAAGCATCACATTTTTCTCTTAATGTGGGAAATGCCTTTGAGTTAAAAAAATCTTAGCAATATTGCATTGCTAACACACATCCTCTTATTGTGTTAGCTATTCAAATAATGGATCCTCTCTTGTCACGGTACTCAGATATGTGACAATGTTCCGCAAGTAAGTAGATAAACTTAGATAATAGGGCTAGGAATACTTTGAAAATGGTTTTGAGGAAGTGGTTTAGACCTCATGCATGCACAGCACTTTCTGCTATTCATTGAGGCACTCATCCCTCTGGGGACAAATGTTGCTTTTAAAAATTCTTTAATTATACCAGTCTCTCCCCCCCCCCCCTCTCTCTTTCTCTTTCCAACTTGCACAGAGAGGTCTGTGAACAGTAGTAAATTGCAGGGTCCAGAATATTTATTTCTAATAATTTGTGAAGCATATATTTTCCAGGAGACGGCATATCAACTATAAACCAAAAATAGTAATAATACATTCAGGGTTAGTGTGTTTGAGACTGATTCTATTTTATTTCAAAATGACTGGCTTAGTTCAGTGTAATACTTGTTTTACAGCTGTGTTTCAAAGTAGTCTTTTCAAGTTTGGATACTGTCCTCTTTGTAAACAAATTACTAATGGACAGATTTTATTTATTTATTTATTTATTTATTTATTTATTTATTTACTTACTTACTTACTTACTTACTTACTTACTTACTTACTTACTTACTTACTTATTAAATTTGTATGCCGCCCTTCTCCGTAGACTCGGGGCGGCTCACAACAGTAATAGAAAAAAACAATGTACAATGCAAATCTAATAATTAAAACTAAAAACCCATAATTTAAAAAACATGCACACAACATACCATACATAAACAATATAGGCGTGGGAAAGTTATTTCAGTTCCCCCATGCCTAACGGCAGAGGTGGGTTTTAAGGAGTTTACGAAAGACCAGGAGGGTGGGTGCAGTTCTAATCTCAGGGGGGAGCTGGTTCCAGAGGGTCGGGACCACCACAGAGAAGGCTCTTCCCCTGGGACCCACCAAATGACATTGTTTAGTCCAGCGTTTCCCAACCGGTGTGCCGCGGCACACTGGTGTGCCGCGAGACACCGTCAGGTGTGCCGCGGCGAGAGGTGGCGGAGGAGAGTGGGCGGATCGGTCGGGCAATGGGGCAGGGCGGAGAAGCCAGGGGCGCGTTTGGCCGGAGGCACCGTGGGGAGGCAGGGGCAGCCGCGGCTCCCTTTACTCCTACTGCCGCACCACCCTGCTCCTGCTCCCCACGGTGCCTCCGGCCAAACGCGCCCCTGGCTTCTCCGTCCTGCCCCATTGCCTGCCCGATCTGCCCACTCTTCTCCGCCACTGCCTCCTGCCTTGGGGTGAGGAATCCGAGAGTCCGGGACTGTGTGGCTTTGCGCCATGAAGAGAAAACGGCCGACTTTTCCCTGCTGCCGTTTTCTCTTCATGGCGCAAAGCCACACAGTCCCGGACTCCCGGATCGCTCGTTTCTCCAGTCAGCAAAGCCATCTGCCCAGGAAAGCGCCGCGCTGGCCGGAGAAGCGAGCAATCCGGGAGTCCGGGACTGTGTGGCTTTCGGCCGGGCTAACGGGAGGTGGCGTGAGGCCGGGCGCTGGGGACGTCTGGGAGGGCGAGGAGGCTGATGGCTGCTGCGCACTCCACTCTCTCTCCGGCTCTCTCTCTCTCTTTCTTTTTCTCTCTGTTGCTGGCGTGGTGAACGAGAGAGAAAGAGAGAGAGAGAAAAAGGAGGGGAGAGAGAATGAGAGAAAGAAAGCAAGAGAAAGAGAGAAAGAAAGGGGGGAAGGAGGGAGAGGGAAAGATATAGAGGGAGGGAAGGAGGGAGAGAGAAAGAGCAAAAAAGAGAGAAAGAAAGAAAGAAAGAGGGATGGAGAGAAAGAAGGGAAGGAAGGAAGAGAGAGAAAGAGGGAGGGAGAAATAGAGTGAAATGGAGGAAGAGATATTTTTTTTGTCCAAACTTTTCTTTAGCCCCCCCGCCCCCCCTTCAGTGTTCCCCAGAATTTTGAAAACATGAATAATGTGCCGCGGCTCAAAAAAGGTTGGGAAACACTGGTTTAGTCGATGGGACCCGGAGAAGGCCAACTCTGTGGGACCTAATCAGTTGCTGGGATTCATGGGGCAGAAGGCGGTCCCGGAGATATTCATGCCCGATGCCATGAAGGGCTTTATAGGTCATAACCAACACTTTGAATTGTGACTGGAAATTGATCGGCAACCAATGCAGACTGCAGAGTGTTGGTGTAACAGGGCATACCTTGGAAAGCCAATGATTGCTCTTGCAGCTGCATTCTGCACAATCTGAAGTTTCCAAACACTTTCAAAGGTAGCCCCATGTAGAGAGCATTGCAGTAGTTGAATCTTGAGGTGATGAGGGCATGAGTGACTGTGAGCAGTGAGTCCCGATCCAGATAGGGCCGCAACTGGTGCACCAGACCTGGGCAAACGTCCCCCTCGCCTGGGCAAACGTCCCCCTCGCCACAGCTGAAAGATGGTTCTCTAACATGAGCTGTGGATCGAGGAGGATGCCCAAGTTGCATACTCTCTCTGAGGGGGTCAATAATTCCCCCCCAGGGTTATGGATGGACAGATGGAATTTTCCTTGGGAGGCAGAACCCACAGCCACTCTGTCTTATCTGGGTTGAGTTTGAGTCTGTTGACATCCATCCAGACCCCAACAGCCTCCAGGCACCGGCACATCACTTCCACTGCTTTGTTGACTGGACATGGGGTGGAGATGTACAACTGGGTATCACCTACGTACTGATGATACCTCACCCCATGCCCCTGGATGATCTCACCCAGCGGTTTCATGTGGATATTGAATAGCAGGGGGGGAGAGGACCGACCCCTGAGGCACCCCACAAGGGAGTAACCTAGAAGTCGACCTCTGACTCCCAACTAACACTGACTGCGACCAACCGGAGAGGTAGGAGGAGAGCCACTGAAGAACAGTGCCTCCCACTCCCAACCCCTCCTGCCGGCGCAGAAGGATACCATGGTCAATGGTATTGAAAGCTGCTGAGAGGTCAAGAGACACCACAGGACAGAGAAGAAACCCCTGTCCCGGGCCCGCCAGAGATCATCCATCAATGCAACAAAAGCAGTTTCCGTGCTGTAGCCGGGCCTAAATCCTGACTGTCAAGGGCCTACATAATTGGCTTCTTCCAAGGACCATCGTCATCATCATCATCATCATCATTAATGGGGGATTTTAACTACCCTGACATCAACTGGGAGACAAACTCTGCAACAAGTGAAAGATCCAACAGATCCATCTTCTCCTTTTTGAGACACAGACACTCCACAAATGCCACTGTCTTAAACCTTTCATTAAAAACCATTAATAGAAGCCTCTGCTCTGCTGTGAGGGGCATTTCATCACATTAAAATTGCATTTCACCTTAGCAGTTTTATGTCTTTAGAAGTTAAATCCTAAAGGTTCGAAGAGCAGGAAGATCCCATTGCTTATTCTGACAGCTCGTTCAAAACTGTCAAACCAGGTGGCATCTATTGACTCTTGATGCTAATTTTGCTCCTGTGAACCAGAATTGATACACATTGACCGGGAGGCTGATGCAACAAATATTGCAGCAAGAATGTGATTATCTAATTTGTAAAGGTCAGGCTAGATAAATAGTTGTAGCAGAAAGGAAAATTTGATCATATTTTATGTATACTGGGAAACACCTCATAAAAGCTGCTTTCAGGGGAATAAAACATTAACTGGGGGTTGTTGTTTTTTGTTTTATTATTATAAGAACATAAGAACATAAGAAGAGCCATGCTGAATCAGGCCAAAGCCCATCGCGTCCAGCAGTCTGTGTCACACAGTGGCCCACCAATTGTCCACGGGGATCTTGAGCAGAAAGAGAAGGCAAGACCCTCCCTTTCGCCTGACCCCCAACAAATGGTTAATTATTAAATAATTTCAAATTTTTTTAGTGAAATGTTTTAACTATTAATGTAGAAAAAAGAACACAGATATGGCAGACCTTATATTCTTTTCTATGCACATTTTCATCATTATAAAATATTCTAGTAAAAATTGGCAAAACAGTGAGAAAATATTGGTGGGAAAGGTATTTCAAATAAAACTGAAATATTTCTTGTCTTGAGGCCACATATGTGGACCTGAATTGGCCAGGTCAAACTATTAGCTTTTTTCTTTTTCTTCTAAAAACACAACTGAATTATAGAGAGGAGAAAAAATACTTCAGACACCTGATGAGGTTCATTACACTATTATTCTAAATGGAGAATATAGCAAGCTTCTTCACTGAGATGGTAGGTAATGAAAAAATCAACCACATCTAACAAGCAATAATTGTTTTGCGTGTCTTGTTCGCTCACTATCAGATTAAATTTAGAAGATACTTGAGATTCTACCCATTTTTTAACCGCTGAGTGTACATTTCCCAAATCATGTCAAGAAAGTAATATAGCAATAATTGTCTTATTTAGAGAGAGTAGTGTTTAAAGTTTTGAGTTTAGGCAAAGGAGAATCAGATTCCAGTTACCGCTGAGTGACTTTGAGCCAGCCTATCCTATCTACCTCTAAGAGAGAGGTTGATATAAAAATAAAATTGGGAGAAACACCATGAGAACCATCTTGAAATCTCAGGGGATCATGTGAATGTAATAAAATATATAGCTGATTTAAGTCAATTTCCTTTTATGGAGGCAGAAAGCAACACTACTATATTCTTGCTGCATTCTGCAAATAAATGCAAGAGTAAATTCTTTTTCATATTATATTTTTCCAAGCATATGCATATACATTTTGGCATGTATATTTTTACACATACTCTTTCTGTCCAGGTAACTAGGATAACCCAATCTGCTGCTCCCCTGAAACTTATCCCCATATGCCAGCCTAGATTGATAACAATAGCAATAAGAATTCTATATCACTTCACAGTGCTTTACAGTGCTTTACAGAGTCACTGTATTACCCTTGACAATATGGGTCCTTGTTTTACTGACCTTGGAAGGACAGAAGGCCTAGTCAACCTTGAGCCAGTCAAGACTGAACTCCTGGCAGTAAGCAGAATGCCTGGCCAGCGACTCACCCTCCAGCCCAGATTTGCAACTGGGCCAGGAAGACACGGCTCCCGGCACAGCTGCCATCTTGGATGGCCGGGATCTTGCGAGATTTCGTGAGATCCTGGCCCTGCCCGGTCATCGGCCATGGCCGATGATGTTGTCAGGGGCAGAGCCTGCCAGCCCTATAAAAAGGGCTGTGCAGGCTCGGGGCCTCCTTTTCGTCCCTGACAATGAGCAGGCGAACACCCGGCTGGGGATTGCCAAAGACGTCGGCCATTTTGGATAGGCCTCATAGCATTGGCCATTTTACGAGGCTGAGGCTTCGGGCCTATAGGCCTTGATTGTGGTCGCGGGAGGTGAGAAGGGACTGGAAATTCCCTGACAGTGCAGGGGGACCTTTGTGGAGCAGCCTTCTCCCTCTTTGGGGGTTTCATCTTCCTTTTGGCCTTCGTTGGCCTGGTACAGGGGGGTGGTTGGCCTTGCAGGCCTGCAGGCCTAGCTGGGGCCTTTAGCCTCTGAGCCTCTGGGGAGTGAAGGGGTGCCCTGCTGAGCCTCCTCTCTCCGCCTTTGAGGCAGGAGTGGGATTTGTGTTTTTTAGCTTTAATTGGAATAATATAGAACAACACTTTTATTCACCTAATGGCTCCTAAGAGGCAAAAGGCATTGCCTCCTGCCCCTGAGATGGTGGCTCGGCCTAGAAGGGCCATTAGGCCTTTGGTGAGGGCCCGCCTGGCCCAGGAGGAGGCCCAGAATCGGGCCGGGCAGAGGGGTAGGCCAAGGGATTCTCCAGCAGGTGATTCTAACTTGCCTGCCCATGCTTGGTCTAGGGTGATAGAGCACCTGGATGAGCTGGATGCACGATGGCGGCCGGTGTATGGGCTGGGGGCCCCCATCCCATCGGCTCCTGCAGCCCTCGGACGGCCACCGAGCGAGGCAGCTGCCCAGACTGGGCAGATGTAAACGGCAGCTGGATCAGTCGTCACAGGATCTCCTTGGATGACACCTAGTCCTATGGTGTCAGGTGAGGCAGTTGTGCACCCAACATACACACCACCCCTCCCTTTATCCAGGCAGGCTTTTATGCCACTGGCTTCAGGGAGTGGGGTCAACTCATACGATTCTAACAGTTCTGTGTACCTGACCATACCTGTAGAAGTCCAGCCCTGGTTATCCCACTCTTCCTTGTGGTACTTCTAAGTTCTAGACAACGTGAAAAGTGTTCACCTTCTAAGTGTAACCAACCACAAGGTCCTGATTCCAATCAATAACCTCCTGCCATCTATCTGACCCTCTCCTCCTTTAACAATTAAGTCATTCTGGAGAAAGAAGGAAATAAATTGTTTGACAGAGTATTGTTTCAGTTGGAATATTGACAGGGGGACCAGAGGTAGAGATCTAGCTTTCTGTCAAAACATGTCTTCGCCTTAGCACCAACCATGGCATGGAGAATAATTGGTGGATATTTTCCTGTCAGTCAATGACATTTGGTAGAATGGCACAATTACCCAGGGCATTCCCATTAACTTCTCCTGCATTAAATCCATCAGTGTTTTCTTTTTTATTCCTGTGGTAAAAATATGGATCTATAACAAAGGCACAGAAATTCTGTCAATATACTTTACTATTGGAACCCTGCCCTTTAATGTAAGGCATTTGTCTTCCATTGTATGATCACAACTTTTAGTTGATTCCTGGCAATGTTCCCTTAGATTTATAATATTAGTGGCACACATAGGGAAGAATATATATGAAAGGATGTGATAGCCAGATACATTTATTTTTATTTATTCATTTTTTATTTATTTATTTTATTTTTTCAAGCATGTATTAGATAACAGATAAAAGAAGAAGACAGTAGGACAGGGATGGTAGGCACAATGGTGCGCTTATGCCCACCTCTTACAAACCTCTTAGAAAAGAGAAGAGGTCAACTGTAGACAATCTAAGGATAAAGGTTTGGGGGTTTGGAGAAGAAACCACAGAGTCAGGTAGTGCATGCCAGGCATTGATCACTCTACTGCTGAAGTCGTATTTTCTGCAGTCAAGCTTGGAGTGGTTTACATTTAATTTGAATCTATTATGTGCTCGTGTGTTGTTGTGGTTGAAGGTGAAGTGGTCACTAACAGGAAGGAAATTTTGGTATATTATTTTATGAACTACTGTTAGATCAGATTGGAGGCGATGTAGTTGTAAATTGTCTAATCTCAGTTTTTCAAGTCTGGTGGAGTAAGGTATTTTGTTGCGAGCAGAGGAATGGAGAACTCTTCTTGTGAAATATTTCTGGACTGTCTTGATTGTATTAATGCCTGATATGCAATGCAGGTTCCAGACAGGTGAGCTGTATTCTAGAATTGGTCTGACAAATAGATAAAATGGTTAAGAATGTTTCCCTTAGACCCCCCTCCCTTCTTCCATTCGTTCCTTCGTTTGTTCCTTCGTTTGTTCCTTCGTTCGTTCCTTCGTTCCTTCATTCCTTCGTTCCTTCCTTCCTTCCTTCCAGAAATTGTGACAATAGATGTCTATCAGAAAATAGTACTAGAAGTATTGAGAGGAAAGTGATTGCATCCCCCTCCTCCGCTTTTCCCCTTTACGTATAAAGGAAAGTGATTCATGCTTCACAAAGTTATGCCAATTATTAACATGTGTTAAACTGTGATTTGCAAACACAAGCTGTGTCTAAACAAGAGAAAAATGGCAAAACCAGCTGGTTTTAAGATTCAGTACAGTTTTCTGGAAGGCAAGCATGTGGTTTTCACCCCCCTCTCCCTTCCCACCTGGCAAGTCCCATATGTAAACAACATGGTTCTTATGCCCTCCCCCCTCTGTTTATTTTAAGTGACATATATGACATATTTTTTTTTAGCTCTAAGCTAAAAGAGGCACATTTCTCCAAGAGAAATTAAGAAGGAAATAAATAAAATGAATGAATGAATGAATGAATGAATGAATGAATGAATGAATGAAAGACAATATGAAAGAACGGACAGCTATAATTTTAGGTGCCTGTCAGAGCTCCATTTTATTTATTTATTTCCTTCTTAATTTCCCAGCCACCTAAAATTATAGCTGTCCCTTCTTTCATATTGTCTTTCATTCATTCATTAATTTTATTTATTTATTTTGTGAAGCATGTATTAGATAACAGATATAAGTACAGTACAGTGTTCCCTCGATTTTCACGGGGGATGCGTTCCGAGACCGCCCGCGAAAGTTGAATTTCCACGAAGTAGAGATGTGGAAGTAAATACACTATTTTTGGCTATGAACAGTATCACAAGCCTTCCCTTAACACTTTAAACCCCTGAATTGCAATTTCCCATTCCCTTAGCAACCATTTAGATTATTACTCACCGTGTTTATTTATTAAAGTTTATTTTAAAAAATATTTATTAAAGGCAGCTGAAAGTTTGGCGATGATATATGACGTCATTGGGCGGGAAAAAGCGTGGCATAGGGAAAAAAACCGTAAAATATTTTTTAAATAATATTTTTGAAAAACCGTGGTATAGACTTTTCGCGAAGTTCGAACCCGCGAAAATCGAGGGAACACTGTATAACAAAGTATTAAAACGAACTTTTGCTATTGTCCAAATACTTATTTTCCACCATTATTTGCAAATGAATTCTTTCCAAATCAGACAATGTGAATTTTTTGGATTTGTTTTCTCATTTTGTCTTTCATGGTTGAGGTCTATCTATGCGATCAATTACAGGCCTCTCTCACCTTTTTAAGTGGCAGAACTTGCACAATTTCTGGCTGACTAAATATCTTTTCCCCACTGTAAAGTATAAAGAGTGTTGATCCTAAAATGCTGCCTTGGGGGACATTGCTGTTAACAGGTATAGGATTTGATAGAACGCACCCTATTTTAACCACTTGTTGCCTTTTTGACAGGAACACAGCTATCCAATTATGCAGGGGTACAGAGATGCCATAAGATTTTAGTTTTAGAAGTAGTTTGTTGTGTACCACTGAATCAAAGGCTTTACAAAAGTCTATGTAAATTGTATCAATTTTATGAATTGCTTAATCCTGATCGACTTTTGTAGTCCACATGTTTTGGCAGAGTAGGAGTTGCAGATGACAAGATAATTTTTTTTCTGAAACCAAATTGTTTGTTAGAGGTTGGTCTCTAAATGAATTTATTTATTTATTTATTTATTTATTTATTTATTTATTTATTCATTCATTCATTCATTCATTCATTCATTCATTCATTCATTCATTTATTTATTTATTTATTTATTTTATTTTATTTATTTGATTTTTATGCCGCCCTTCTCCTTAGACTCAGGGTGGCTTACAACATAGCAATAGCACTTTTTAACAGAGCCAGCATATTGCCCCCACAATCCGGGTCCTCATTTTACCCACCTCGGAAGGATGGAAGGCTGAGTCAACCTTGAGCCGGTGATGAGATTTGAACCGCTGACCTACAGATCTACAATCAGCTTCAGTGGCCTGCAGTATAGCACTCTACCTGTTGTGCCACTCCGGCTCTTATGATTGGAGCGGACCATGACTTTGCAGGTGATACAATGTAAAGTGATTAGTCTGTAATTTTCCACTAGGCTGGGGCCTCCCTTTTTGAAGAAAGGGATGGCCATGGCTGGTGAGCATAGGTTGGGCAAGGAGCTGGTTCTGAAAGATTTTTCAAAGATTATGCTTAGAGTTTCTGCTAGAGCAGTGGAAAGCTTTTTTAAGAAGGCACATAGTCTGTCAGGTCCAATAGACAAAGATGGTTTTAGGTTGTGTAGTGCCTCTCAATATTATCTTCTATAAAATCAATTTGTATTAGATCATTGTAATTACTTATATGACTAGGAAATATTGGGCATGAGCCATTGCTCTTTACAAAGACTGAGCTGAAGAATTTGTTAAACAGATTGGCTTTAATGTCTTCATCATTACAGTCTTTACCGATAGGTCCTTTGTGGGGTGTCATGGATCTCGAGTCTTTAAGTTTGTTGTTTACAAAATCATAGAAGGTGCAAGTGGATTTTGTATGCAAAATGTTTTCCTTTTGTTTCATGTGATAATTGGTCCATTCAGTCTGAATCTGGTTGCATATGTTTTATTAGTGGCTTTTAAAGTTAACTATGTAGCCAGTTTTGTTTTTTCACCAAAGATATTTTTGGGGAGGATTGGAGCTTCCTTATTGTTATTGGTAATTTGTTTCTTCTGCTTTTGGGGGTTACTAGTGTTACATATAATTTAACAACTCTTTTGTCTTTCAGCAAAAAATGTTATAATGGTCTTTTGAGGGGTGGTTTCTAACTTATCTCACTGCTGTTTTGCACATGTGCAATGGCAAAAGTTCCAAAAAATATGCCCCCCAAAGCCAAAAATAAAATGGTGGCCCATGTGCACTGCCGAAAAGGCCAAGCTAGCTTAATAGCTAAGGATATTTTTTTAATTTTTTTTGTCCAATACACAATACATATAGAAGAGAATAGACATGAGGTAATATATATAAAGAAAATATAAAATAGAGGAGAAGATATATGAAAGGAAGAAAATATATATGATAGAAAGACAATTGGACAAGGGACGAAAGGCACACTGGTGCACTTATGTATGCCCCTTACTGACCTCTTAGGAACCTGGAGAGGTCAATTGTGGATAATCTAAGGGAGAAATGTTGGGGGTTAGGAGTTGACACTATTGAGTCTGGTAATGAGTTCCACGCTTCGACAACTCGATTGTTAAAGTCGTATTTTTTACAGTCAAGTTTGTAGCGGTTAATATTAAGTTTGAATCTGTTGCGTGCTCTTGTGTTGTTGCGGTTGAAGCTGAAGTAGTCATTGATAGGTAGGACATTGCAGCATATGATCTTGTGGGCAATACTTAAATCGTGTTTTAGGCGTCGTAGTTCTAAGCTTTCTAGACCCAGGATTGTTAGTCTATTTTCGTAGGGTATTCTGTTTTGAGTGCAGGAGTGAAGAGCTCTTCTGGTGAAATATTTTTGGGCGTTTTCAAGGGTGTTGATGTCCGAGATGTGGTATGGGTTCCAGACAGATTAGCTGTATTCTAGGATGAGTCTGGCAAAAGTTTTGTAGGCTCTTGTGAGTAGTGTGAGATTGCTGGAGCAGTAGCTACATAGGATCAGGTTAACAACTATAGAAGACTTTTTGGCGATATTATTGCAGTGGGATTTAGCACTTAAGCAACAGAATGTCCAGTGGGTGTATATCAAACCAACCGAGTCTCAGAAGCTCAATGGGTGAAACCTAGCACTCTAGGTTTCACCATGTCAGCTACCATGTCAGTTCTAAACTACAGGAATCAGGGGCTGCCTATTTTAGATAAAAACCCTTAATTAATGTTCGTTGCCATGCCATTTGTAGCAGGAAACCCGCCCCC
The DNA here is from genome assembly GCF_031021105.1 of Erythrolamprus reginae. Taxonomy (NCBI): domain Eukaryota; kingdom Metazoa; phylum Chordata; class Lepidosauria; order Squamata; family Dipsadidae; genus Erythrolamprus; species Erythrolamprus reginae. The sequence goes on along the minus strand of NC_091952.1, from coordinate 21,024,847 downwards.
CTCTCACACAATTTTAACTGATAGGCTTATAAACAAGTTCAGCCTTGTGTTTACGACAGGAGCATCCATTTTCTTTTCCATTCTTAAACCAATAATTAAAAGGATGGGAAAAGAAAGAAAGAAATGGCCTGTCATGGCTACAGGAATGCCATTTAGTAATCAAATATTAATGATCTTCTAAATGTTGTGTTGTTAAATTAAACTGTTGTCAGGGATTGGCAGTACAAACAACTCTTCTCCCGTAAAAGAAAGGGCATTAAATCAAACATTTGGCCATTTAACAGCCATTTCATAGTCTCTTTTGTCATTCTGAATTTCCCCTGCTAGAAGATGATTCTTGATTATTTGAGGGTGGGATGGCAGCGGATTGAGAAATGCACTCAGTAAAAAGAAGGAAGAAAACACTGTCCTCTGACAAGGAGTATTATACGCTCCAATTATGTAATTATTGGAGGCAAGTATTCACAAATTACATCGCATGATGTTGTTTAACTTGCTTTGCTAACCTTCCATTTGTACAAAGGCATCCTTAATTATCCCCCTGAGTGTCAGTTTTCTCTTTGGAACCCTGTGTTTTAAACATTCAGCATTAAAATTCTGAAATTCTTTCATCCTATACCAACTGCATTTCTCTAACTGCCCTCATTTAGCTAACTGGTTCTTACAAGGCTGACAAAAATCCCAGCTGTTATGGAATGCTACTGTACTGCTTGGCCTGATTTCCTTTTGTTTTTCTTGGTTAAAATATTTGATATATTCTTTTGTACACAACTTGCTCAGTGTTGTGTAAATTAACATGAAAGGATATTATGCTCAATGAGTCTGCCTCATTGAGATAGGGATAATATTTCACCCTCTTTATGTAGAAGTGGAACAGGCACAGTTTAATTGGAGAAGAATCTCTTCATTTAACCATAGTTGCAGTAAAATAACTTCCGCTGTTTTCAAAACCTGGATTTATACAACTTGTCTTGCAGAGCTTATGTATTAGAAGTGCTTAACTCACTTCTGTCAATATTTTCAATTATGAAGAAACAAAATTAGAATCCTTCACAGATTTGGCTCATTGAAAAAATAACTGTTCTTCAAGGTGCTGTTGGGAAACCTTTAACAAATTAAATAAACAAGCAAATAAATAGTGTGATGCTGAGAGTTCTGAACAAGGATGAAAGGTTGAAGGAAGGTTAAAACAATCAAAGGAAAGAAGAGGAATGCATTACTATTTACAAGGCAAATGAATGTGTTCCTTAGCATCTCCCAAGAATGGTTGAGATATAATTGTTGGTCCCATATAATCCTTTTTTGCAATCTACACCATCCAGCCCTGATTGAAGATTGGTGTTTTTAGAGGCTAGGCAGGGTCAGAGTTGAAGGAACATCTCATGGGCTTTGTGAGGATTGTTATTTATTTATTTATTTATTTATTTACTTACTTACTTACTTACTTACTTACTTACTTACTTACTTACTTACTTACTTATTTTGTCCAATACACATGCTCAGTTCCATTTTGGATTCTAGCTCAGCAAGTCCCTCTGAGTTGGCTCAATCACAGTCTAGCTCTATTAAATGGAAATGTTTGAGCTTATAAGTCTTGAGGAAGTAGGCAGGCTATTAGCATGCCTAACTGTGCATTAGATTCATACCCCTCTTGATTGGTCAAACCACCCAAGAACAATGCATGGTTGCATCTAAATGGTAGTCAGTTACCCTTTGATTGAGGGGGTAGTTTCATGTACTGTACCTTTAAAGTGAGCTCCATCGGCCCCGGAACAATGGACCGGCTGCACCCCTATCTCCTCAGGCCTGCATACCTGCATAGTCAGTGCTGTTATAGCTTTTAATTGACACTGAATAAGTGGTGATTAACAGTATATCGCCTTTAATCTCTTACATTTATTTATTTATTTATTCATTCATTCATTCATTCATTCCTTCATTCATTCTTTCATTCATTCATTCATTCATCCATCCATCCATCCATCCTTTCATTCATTCATTCATTCATTCATTTCCTTCCTTCTTTCTTTCTTTCTTTCTTTATTAGATTTGTATGCCACCCTTCTCTGAGGACTCGGGGCGGCTAACAGCATATAATATAACAATACAGTAAAATGGCAAATCTAATTAAATTTAAAATTACAATCTAAAAATCCAATATTTAAAAACAATCATACCAGTTCAATCGTACAACATATATCTCATTTTATTGGCCAGGGGGCTGAGACCTAATTGCCCCAAGCCTGGTGACATAGGTGAGTCTTAAGACTATTACAGAAGGAAAGGAGGATGGGGCAGTGCGAATCTCCAGGGGCAGCTGATTCCAGTGGGCCGGCCCCCCCACAGAGAAGGCTCTTCCCCTAGGCCCTCCCAAGCGACATTGTCTGGCTGACGGGACCTGGAGAAGGCCAACTCTATGGGAACTAATTGGTTGCTGGAACTCATACAGCAGAAGGTGGTCCTGCAAGTAATCTGGCCTGATGCCATGTAGGGCTTTATAGGTCATTACCACCACTTTGAATTGTGTCCGAAAAAGAAAATATCTATTTCTCATGAACAAAGAGGAGACATGAGAGTAGAAATTCTGATATATATTTTTCCAATGTGGAATTTTTTTTAAAATTAATATTCTGTTGAACAGCATTCTTTTGCTAATTTGTCTAGGTTGTCCCTTAAATATCACTAAGATTGCTTGTACTACAGAGACCTCTATTTGTGAATAGATGGCAACACCGCCATCCCAAGGTATCACGGCCTGAGAATATTTCCTGACTGTATCTGTCCTACTGGTGTCATATCAGCAGATCACGTTTTGTGGGGTCAGAAAGTTACTCCAAACAGCAATGTTTAAAGGCAGTACAATATATCAAGAAGACAGAGACTAGGGAGGGTTCCTATCTTCATCTTAGGAGGTGTGAATGAATTCTTAATCATCGTTGTGCACCAAGTTTGCATCTGAACAGCTGGGATGAAGTTCATTATGGTACACAGATTGTATTGGGTGTGATAATTGTGCAATTGTGCTAAATTATTAAAGGCAATAATGAACCTTCGGAGAGAATAATAAATGTTGATGAGACTACTGAGAAGACAGGGAAGGCATCATATTTAACAACTGCACTTATCATCAAGTGGCTTGTATACTTACATCATACCGGCACATATATAAAGGGGGACTATGTTCCTGTTCTTCTTACAACCTAAGCTGTTCCAATTTTTGGCCTTTTTCATAGATCACATGTTCAGAAGAACTATAATTTTAAAAGCAAAGGCTAATCAGTTTCCCATGATTTTTAAATTACGGTATATTTACTTTCAATTTATGTATTAAAATAGCATGTGAGTACAGTGGTAACTCTATTTATGAACTTGCCTCATTCTGTGACTAGGTTCTTAAATAGAAAAGTTTGTAAGAAGCAATTTTTCCCATAGGAATCAAAGTAAAAGCAAATAATGCGTGCAATTGGTTCTCTCCCCCTTGCTGTTTAATATCTACATGAAACCACTCAGTGAGATAACCAAGGACATGGGGTGAGTTGTCATCAGTACGCTGATGACACCCAGTTGTACATCTCCACCCCGTGCCCACTCGGTGCCTGGAGGCTGTTAGGGTCTGGTTGGGTGTCAACAGACTCAAACTTAACCCTGACAAGACGGAGTGGCTGTGGGTTTGCTTCCCAAGGACAATTCCATCTGTCCGCCCATCACCCGGGGAGGGGAATTATTGACCACCTAGAAGAGGGTCCATAACTTGGATGTCCTCCTCGATCCACAGCTGATGTTAGAACACTATATTTTGGCTATGGTGAGAGGGGCATTTGTCCAGGTTCACCTGGTGTACCAGTTGCTGCTCTATTTGGACAGGGAGTCTCTGCTCACAGTCACTCATGCCCTTATCACTTCGAGATTTGACTACTGCAATACTCTCTACATGGGGCTACCTCTGAAGTGTTCAGAAACTTCAAATTGTGCAGAATGCAGCCGCACGAGCGGTCATGAGTCTTCCCAGATACACCCATGTTTCTCCAACACTCCATGGACTGCACTAGTTGCCGATTGGTTTCCGGACACAATTCAAAGTGTTGGTGATTACCTATAAAGTCCTACATGGCATCAGACCTAATTACTTACGGGACCACCTTCTGCCGCATGAATCCCAGTGACCGGTTAGGTTCCAAAGAGTTGGCCTTCTCTGGCTCCCGTTGGCCAGACAATGTCATCTGGCAGGGCCCAGGGGAAGAGCCTTCTCTATGGTGGCCCCAGCCCTTTGGAATCAGCTCCCTCCAGAGATTCGCACTGCCCCCACCCTCTTTGCCTTTCGCAAGAGTCTCAAGACTCATTTATCTCACCAGGCATGGGGCAATTACATCAAGCCTCCTCCCCCTGTGTGGTTGTGAATGAATTGGCTGACTGATTTTAATATATATGGGATTTTAGTAGTAATTTTTAATTAATTAGATTTGTTGCTGTGTTGTTTTTGTATCATGTGAGCCGCCCTGAGTCTTTGGAGAAGGGCAGCATACAAATAATAAACAAACAAACAAACACACACACACACACACATCAGGGCACCAGCCCACCCCGGGCGGTATATAAGTTTAAGTGCAATTGCTACTACAGTACTTATATTCTCATGTTATGCTCTTAAGGGCATATGACATTACTGCAAGGTGAAGCTTGTGAAGTGATGCTCAGACACTCTGAAACCATATCTTGTTCCCTGCTTGATGGCAAAAAACAGGCCAGCTGACCAGTCTGCGTCCTTTCTGCCTGTAATGGCCAATTACTGGCTGGGACCAGGACAGTTGAAGCATAGAGCTGTGGATCTGGTTTGTTACCTGCAAGGAATAGATAAAGTGTTCTTATACTTTTATACCTTGCCACACTGTTCCTGGAATTTTTTAAAGAAAATAATCTTGGGGGAATTAAGTGATGCCACTTCCCTAGTTACAGTGCATAACTCTTAGTTAAGTCACATGAAAGAGTGGAAAAAATATTAATTTGGCTTCCAGGGAATTTCAAAAACCGGACAATATGAAAGGAAAAAAGGAAAAACATTTGTTCTAATTCCAAAGTTGGTGGTTTTCAGATAGAACTGATATCTATTGTATTTTTAAAAAATTCTCTATTGCCACATCATATCTATTGTGAATGGCAGGTGTCAAGCCTGTCATTCACAGTTTGCCAGCCTACATGCCAGAGAGGGAAAAACTAGAATTCACATCTTCACAAGATAGAGGTGTTTATTGTTCATCATTCACAGAGAGTTGTTGCAACCTTTCCCTATAGTCCAGGGTCAGAAAACTCCAGGGTCCATCTAAACATCAAGGATACAAATTGCTGAATGGAGGCTTAGAAAAAAGGGGGGTTGAGATGTTTTACCAAAGATTAAAGAATGGAAACTTGGGGAGAGAGGGAAGGAAGGCCATATAGAATAAAATAGGGATATTTATTTTTTTAAAAACCGATTTTGCTAGAAATAGGTAAATTTCACTTTTTTAATTAATCCATTTAAATTTGCTGCCCATCTTACATTGCAAAGTGATTCTGGGAAGCTTACAACGCAATCAAAAGATAAATATAAGACCAATTTAAAATCTCATGATTTAAATATAGGCTGAAAAACAAAAAAATTCAATGGAGTGATGTGGTGCTTTTGCTATAAATTGCACCAATCGCTTCTGGTAGCCACTTTCAATCTAGAGCACTTCCATCAGGCCCCAAACCAACTGGCAGGTTCACTTTTTCCCCCACCATTTGTTTTATTGATTTATTCAGACATGATAGGAATTTTATTTTTGAAACAGACAAAGGAAAACAACAACAACAAAAGAACAAAAAAAATTGTGATATCAGCAAACATTCAGTATTTCTGCATTGCTTCATCAGATATGTCATTAAATCCTATAATAATATACCTATTAATTAATTACAGTAATATTTGTATTATTTCATACAATCACCAAGTTCCTATTCAAATCATTCATATTTACATATTTATATTCTTTATTTTTGCAGATTCAGCTGTTTTGAAACCCTGCTATTCTGTTCGGGTCGTATGCGACCTGAAGCCATGTTTGAGACCCTGTAAAAAAATTTTCCTGCATATCTGGAACTTGAAATTTCATGACTTTGTATCATGTGAGGGGTTCTTTTTTTTTTTTTGAGAATTTTTTTGGAGGTGTGGGGGCCTTAGTTTTTGCTGGGCAAAAAAAGTCACCCTTGTACTGTTTGGGTCGTATACGACCTGGACCAAAAAAAGTTTAATTTAGGTACTTAGATTTGGTCTTTTTGAAAACTTTTTTCACTGGGATACTAATTTGAACTTTTCTGAACACAATGAAAGTAAAATTGAGATGAAAAAAAAATTAATGCTTATATTTTTAGAGAGGAGGAGGACTACAGAGCAGGGAGTAAAGTAAATTCTTTAACGCACCTTCCAACTTTCCAAATGCCTTGCATCTCAATTAAACTAACTAACTAACTAAATTATTTCCCCTTATGACTAGTCTAATGACAAACATTGTGTTTCCTTTGGCCTTGCTTTTCAGCAGATTAATACTACTGACAATTACTGTTGTTCATAAAATTGTACATCACAATGTACTCCCTGTTAGTGACTAATTCACCTTTAACAACAACAACACAAGAGCACGCAATAAATACAAACTAAATGTAAATCGCTCCACACTAGACAGCAGAAAATACAATTTCAGCAATAGAGTGGTCAATGCCTGGAATTCACTACCGGGCTCTGTTGTTTCTTCCCCCAATTTCAAAATCTTCAACCTTACATTAACTACAATATACCTCTTCCCTTTTCTAAGAGGTTTTTAAGGGGTGTGCATAAGTGCACCTTTGTGCCTACCATTCCTCTCCTAATGTCTTTTTTATCTTTTCTATCTCTACTTTATACTTATATTATGTTAAACATACTACAATACAATACTATATTTGTATGACAAATAAATAAATAAATAAATAAATAAATAAATAAATAAATAAATAAATAACAACCTCTCACAATACTAGACAACCCAGTATCAACAGTAGAGACCTTCAAATTTCTAGGTTCTATCATATCTCAAGATTTAAAATGGTCACCTAACAACAATAAAATCATCAAAAAAGCATAACGAAGAATGTTCTTTCTCCGCCAACTCAGGAAGCTCAAACTGCCCAAGGAGCTGCTGATACAGTTCTACAGAGGAACCATTGAGTCTGTCATCTGCTCCTCCATAACTGTCTGGTTTGGTTCTACAACTCAACAAGACTGACACAGACTTCAGGGGATAATTTGAACTGCAGAAAAAACAACTGTTGGCGGCCTGCCTTCCATTGAGGACCAGTATACTGCACGAGTCAAAAAGAGGGATGTGAAAATATTTATTGACCCTTCGCATCCTGGACATAAACTGTTTCAACTCCTACCCTCAAAACGTCGCTCCAGAGCACTGCACACCAAGACAACTAGACACAAGAACATTTTTTTCCCCAAAACGGCATCACTCTACTAAACAAATAATTCCCTGAACACTGTCAAACTATTTACTAAGTCTGCACTACTGTTACTACTAATATTTTCTCATAATTCCAATCACCCATTTTCTCCCACTAATGACTGTATGACTGTAACTTGTTGCTTGTATCCTTAGGATTTTATTTTTACTCATTGATACATATTTTAATTTTAAGACGCTTTCAATTTTCATATAATTGAGTGGGTCCATTTATTAGGCACTCTTGTGCCATGTGTAGGGCCAGTTTAACCCGCTTTTTTTTTAATGTGTCAAATGGCTGGTGACTAGAATGATTGTGGTGCTAAATGTTTGTCCCTTTAGAAGCTCTTTGAACACAATGAATTGACAGCAGTGATTAAAAACACTTTGTAAATAATTAAAGTGACAGTACAAGCCCTTCTAATCCTTTTTTTATTTCATTCCCTTTTGGAAACTAAATGGCTTGGAGAATTCACTCTAGGGTTTGGCTTGCTTTAAAAATGAGTAGTTTCCTAGAAATAAAGTTATTGAAAGTTGATCTTCCATTTGCCCTCAGAGCAACCCATGGCAATGACAATAATCCAGAGGAATCATGGTTTTAAATTGAGCTACAATAAATGCCTGCCTAGAGATTTAGGTTCTGGTGCAATAGCCCTGTGGGCTTTTCTCTTCCTTTGCTGCAGTGTTGACAAATGGCACTAAATGCTCTTGAAAACTTCACAGAATGAAAAAAAGAAAAAGAAAAGCAGAACTTTAAAGCTTGCCCCATCATGTTGCACCTTACTGCTTAAAACTTAACGATGTAGCAACACACGGAGTATAGTGCAAGGAAGGACTAGGGATGACATGGTAGCGGGGGCCTCCAATATTTGAGGCAGTGTTTTTCAACCAATGTGCTGCGGCACACTAGTGTGCCATGAGACATGGTCAGGTGTGTCGTGGGGGAATTAAACATTCCCCAAACTACAGCCCATGTGCCCGATATGGCCCACGGAGGCCATTTATCCGGCCCAATGCCAGCCGCCTCCATTAGAACATAAACATTCCCCTCAGAATCCCTCCAGCTATCAGCGACAGGAAGAGTGGAGGCACAGGGAACGCTCACTGACCAATCACCTTTTAGGATTCATCCCGACCACTAGCAATGAACCAATAGCAGGCCGCCTCTTATCCACACCAAGGAAGGTCCCTGCTCGGGCTGCTGTGCATTTGTCATTGCGTGGCCGCAGCGAGTAGTTGAAGCTGCTACTCCTCCCCATGGTCCCAATTTCTAATCCTGGTCAGGACTGGAGGTAAATGTTGCCACCACTAGATGAAGCCTCAGCCTCAGCTGGTTATGTTTATCCTATTCACACTAAGTGGGTATAAATACATTTAGAAACTATATTATTAACTATATGCATAATATGTACTGTGTTAGAGTGTCATTTTGTGTCATTTTGGTTGGTGGTGTGCCCCAGGATTTTGTAAATGTAAAAAATGTGCTGCAGCACAAAAAAGGTTGAAAATCACTGATTTGAGGCTCATTTACACAAAGAGGTGGATCAATTTATTTTTTAAAAGAACAGAAAGCAAGACAAGAAACAATGGATGGAGATTAATGAAAGAGAGAAGCAACTTAGAATTAAGGAGAACTTCCTAACTGTGAGAACAATTAACCAGTGGAAGTTGTGAATGCTCCACCACTGGAGGCTTTTAAGAGGAGACTGGGCAATCACTTGTCTGGAATGATATATGGCAGGGGTAGGCAAAGTTGGCTCTTCTATGACATGTGGACTTCAACTCCCAGAATTCCTGAACTAGCGTAGATTGGCTCAGGATTTCTGGGAGTTGAAATTCACAAGTCATAGAAGAATCAACTTTGCCTACTCTTGGTATAGGGTCTCCAACTGTATTATTCTGTCATTCTGCTCTAACCATCCATATTTATTATTTATTTGCTGTTTGCTGTATTTATACACATTCTCATTGAATCATTCTGGGGTTTTACAAAGCTGCAGTGGAATGTGTAACTGGATTCTCAGAAAGAAGGGACTACATTGCAGAGAACCAAGAGACAGAAAATTAAGATGCTTCTGCCTAGCGATTCTCAGAATGTATATTCTGAGAATATATTTATTTATTTATTTATTTATTTATTTATTTATTTATCTATCTATCTATTCATTCATTCATTCATTCATTCATTCATTCATTCATTCATTCATTCATTTATTTATTAGATTTGTATGCCATCCCTCTCCGTAGACTCGGGGCGGCTCACAATACAATAAAAAAGTTCATGACAAATCTAATAATTTACAATTTAAAATATTTAAAAACCCCATTATTAAAAAGACATACATACAAACATACCATACATAAATTATATAGGCCTGGGGGAAATATCTCAGTTCCCCCATGCCTGACGACAAAGGTGGGTTTTGAGAAGTTTACGAAAGGCACGGAGGGTAGGGGCAGTTCCAATCTCTGGGGGGAGCTGGTTCCAGAGAGTCGGGGCCACCACAGAGAAGGCTCTTCCCCTGGGGCCCGCCAACCGACATTGTTTAGTTGATGGGACCCGGAGAAGGCCAACTCTGTGGGACCTAATCGGTCACTGGGATTCATGCAGCAGAAGGCGGTCTCAGAGATATTCTGGTCCGATGCCATGAAGGGCTTTATAGGTCATAACCAATACTTTGAATTGTGACCGGAAACTGATCAGCAACCAATACAGACTGCGGAGTGTTGGTGTAACATGAGTATATATTTGAGTATATATTTGGATGATGCCAGCAATTGTTTTAGTTTGGCAATATTTATTTCTGTGGATGTGGAAAATATATATAAAATTGCATAGAAGTAACGTTATGTACCTTTCTTGGCTTTGGGGTGGCCTCATAAATGTTTTTTAAAGAAATTCATGACAGACAAAACATCTAAGAGAAAAACTGATTTTTTTAACGAGGTAACTAATTGGGGAAAGCCAACATAAAGGTTATGTTTTGAAAAGCTACCTCCCATTCTTTCATTAGATCCTGTCTTTTCTTCACAGACTCAAAGCAACTAACATGGAGATCTCACAATCACAATGCTGTGAGGAAAGTTGTGTTTCAGAGAGTGGCCAGCCAATGGATTTCCACAGCTGAGAACAGATTTGGACTTCTTTGCTCTTAATCCAAGCCGGTAACAGCTGCACCTTATCATCTGAGCCTGACATATTAGAGACACCTCAGAACAAGAGCCAACATGAGTAAAGTCAATGTTAGATTGCAAAGCCATCCCTGAAAATTGCGAGTGCTGGGAAAGAGGATCTAACAGTGATGACATTCTTTTATTTAAAGAACAAACACAATTTTCTTATACAGAACTTTGTTCTTGGCACATCATCGTTCCTTTTTCGTTCTTAGATATATCAAGTTAAAGTGACTAAAGTAGTTATTAGCTTTCATGATGAAACATGAAGAAATACAGCTCGTGGGGTGTTGGTTTTTTTTACAGCTATACCATCCAGAGCTTTTGTCTGACAACCACATTCATATATAAATGATCAACATTCTACATGGCACAAAAAAAGGAGTAAGAAGCAGTAAATAAAAAATAATAATATTAAAGGCAAGAAAAAGAAAAGAAAGGATAGCTAGAGCCAGTTTTCAGTCATGCTATTCGCCATCATAGCACACCATCCAATCAACTGTATTTTTGCATTTATAAATGTATTTATTTTTTATTTATTTATTTTGCCCAATACACAATGAGGGTTTTAGTGGGTATATATCTATATACGCATAGTAAAATACATGATGAAGGTTATAGAGGAGATACTCATAGTAAAATATATCTAAGAAATAATAGAAATGAAGATACAGTAATAGAACATATCAATGAAAGAATAGAAGAAGAGATATAGGAATAAAAGAAAGGTATAGGAGATATAGGAGAGTAATAGGACAGGGGACGGAAGGCACTCTAGTGCACTTGTACTCGCCCCTTACTGACCTCTTAGGAATCTGGATAGGTCAACCGTAGATAATCTAAGGGTAAAGTGTTGGGGGTTTGGGGATGACACTATGGAGTCCGGTAATGAGTTCCATGCTTCGACAACTCGGTTACTGAAGTCATATTTTTTACAGTCAAGTTTGGAGCGGTTAATATTAAGTTTAAATCTGTTCCGTGCTCTTGTGTTGTTGTGGTTGAAGCTGAAGTAGTTGCCAACAGGCAGGACGTTGCAGCATATGATCTTTTGGGCAATACTTAGATCATGTTTAAGGCGTCTTAGTTCTAGGCTTTTTAGGCCCAGGATTGAAAGTCTAGTCTTGTAGGGTATTCTGTTTCGAGTAGAGGAGTGAAGGGCTCTTCTGGTGAAGTATCTTTGGACATTTTCAAGGGTGTTAATGTCTGAGATGAGATATGGGTTCCAAACAGATGAGCTGTATTTGAGGATGGTTCTGGCAAAAGTTTTATAAGCTCTGGTAAGTAGTGTGAGATTGCCAGAGCAGAAGCTACGTAGGATTAGGTTTACAACTCTTGTAATCCAGAGCCTCCACCATCCCACCATGCAGAAGGGTAAATGACCCATAACTTCAAACATTTCAAGAGAGCCAACCAAATCAAAGCCATTAGATCCAAAATGGCTCCCTCTGGATTTCCTGCTTCATTCCAATATTTAATCATTTTCTACCCAGCCTAAACCACGATGCGTCCCTCCTTCTGTAGTGGCCCAGATAGGTAAATTAAAAAGCTAACGGCCCAACTGTATGGAATCCACACTGCATAACAGACATTAATACAACTGAAGAAGTCCAGAAATACTTCACAAGAAGAGTTCTTCACTCCTCCTCATGTAACAAACTGATTTAACTGTTGTTCAATAAATCATACATCATAATGTACTCCCTGTTAGTGACTACTTCACTTTTAACAACAACAACAACAACACAAGAGCTCAATAGGGATTGAAGAAAGCTTAATAACTTTTTAGTAGTTTTAAAATACATTTTAAACATTCCGGAGATAGTGATGACTACTGCCTCTTTGTTTAGATATATCCCAGTAAAGGTATGGCTAGCTGATGAGAGCATAATAAGTTTGAAATAGATCTATACTAGTCTCCCTTCTTTTTCACTTATCAGCAAAAAATACGTCATATACATATACATATCAAGAATAGTCCTAAAAATACGAGTTCCAGGTACATACGTGAATGATGAGGCAGCAGCCATCTCGATCACCGGAACATAGAAACTTTAATAAAACCACTTAGCTTTCGTTAGCGTGCTGCTAACTTCGTCAGAGTTTTAAAATGCCGTGGGAGACAAACATCTTTATAAAGCATTACTCAGTCTGCTCATTGCCCGCGTCACAGGGCCACACCCTTCCTTCCCCCCTGCGGTAAGCCCCCACGAGAAACAAGGGAACATACTGGAGCAATACGGAGGTAGAGGTGGAGGGGCACAATTTAAGTCTAACATAGAGGACAAGGGGGGATTAGAACAGTGTAGACCTAGGATGAGGACATGGGTAAAAAAATTGCAAGAGCAGACATGTACCATTATAAAAAGTAACAACGACAATGGGGGGGAGAAAGGAATACCAAACACCTCCGAAGCATTGCCTCACAACTCCACCCCCTCCCTTGGGGAGGGAAAAAGGCAACAGACACGAGTAAAAGCGGCAGGTCTCCCTACAGCCAGCAGGATTAAGCCTCACAATTCCACCCCCTCCCTTGGGGAGGGAAAAAGGCAACAAACACGAGCAAAAGAGGTAGATCTCCCTTCAGCCAGCATGATTAAGCCCACAATTAGGCTTACCGCAGGGGGGAAGGAAGGGTGTGGCCCCGTGACGCGGGCAATGAGCAGACTGAGTAATGCTTTATAAAGATGTTTGTCTCCCACGGCATTTTAAAACTCTGACGAAGTTAGCAGCACGCTAACGAAAGCTAAGTGGTTTTATTAAAGTTTCTATGTTCCGGTGATCGAGATGGCTGCTGCCTCATCATTCACATATACATATACATATACATACATATACATATACATATACATATACACATACACATACGTGTGTGTGTATGTGTAAAACATATTTTTGCTGATAAGTGAGAAGGAAAGGAGACTATTATAGATCTATTTCGAGCTCTTTTGCTCTCTTCAGCTAGCCATACTCTTGCTGGGATTTGAACCTGTGGGGTTCAAATATATATATACATAATACACCTCTCTCTCTCTCTCTCTCTCTCTCTCTCTCTCCCTCTCTCCCTCTCTCTCTCTGTGTATCTCCTCTAATCCTTATTCTCAGGATGCACCTTAGCTTGGAGATCTAGTCTACATAGCTTGGAGGTATAGTCTATGTTTATCGTAACTTTTTACTTATGTTATACAAATTACTACTACCTTATACATGTTTAATTAATTAATTAATTACTGCATTCATTTCCTTCTGCAGAAATTCCTACCGCTGAAGAGATATGCCAGTATGAAGTTGACTTCAGTTTTTAAAGCATCTTATTTGATTAGCTCAGCTGTAGAGCAAAGCAGTAAAATAATGCTCTAAAACTGATGAGGTCATTTTTACACCTACTCAATCTTTGCAAGAGCCTTCCCCCCCTCTCTCTCTGTATTTAGACAATTGTAATTTCTTTCTTTCTTTGCTTTAGTCCTGTTGTCATTTAGTTCATTTCTCTGCAGGTTTCTCTAGAGATTGCCATAATAATAGAGCATCTTCCAGCTAATTTTCCTGCTTAATTATGCCCACAATATGTGTTGTAATTCACTAACTGCTCTCCCAGAATGAAGCTTTAAATTAGCCGTTGTCTATTGCCTCACTGATGAGTTTGATTTTCCCCAGTAATACATGAAACTGGGCCTAGCTCTCCTAACACTATGGATTCCTTGGTGCGCTCTGAGCTTGGTTGTTTGCTTACAGATGTTTCATTACCCAACTTGGTAACATCATCACTATGAGAAGATTGTTTCCAATCTATATACAGTAGCTTGCACTGCTAGTGTTAGTGGGAGTCTGGTTTTCTCCTTAATAGTTCACAAACAATAGAGTATTGTTTTCTGTTTGATTGTTTGTCTGTGGATAATCCCTGTTTATCTGGTTGTTTTCTGGTGGGTTTTTGGTTTGTTTGTTTGTTTCCTTCTGTTATGCTGGGGTTCACGTTACAAGCCCCAATTAAGTCAGAAATATAAATTCAAACACATACGCTGTTGTAAATAAACAGAGAGTCGGTTTATCAAAACAAAAGTATTGGACACACGTACTTTAAACAGCCAAAGTGCTCTCCCACAAACCACAAGCCTGGAATGCTGTGAAAAGCAAAAACAAAACAGAGCATATAAAGGCAGCTGTGAAGGCGTCACAGCTGCCTCCCTGCAAGAATTGACAAAATGTACTTAACTGTGAAATATCCCAAAAGTTTTTATAAATCCTGGAGCAGTCCAAATCAAACAACACTCATCCTTCTCCAAAAGGATAATCTCCCACGCACGCTCTCAGCGACGCTGGCAATTTATCAGCAGCCCCGTTAGCCTAATTGCCCCAGCCACAGGTGTTCTCCCTTATCGTCTATAATACTTGTGCAGTTGTTCTCTTCTCATCATAAACCTGCGCCTGCGACTATCTATTAATCCATCTTTCTGAGTCTGATGATGATTCACTAATGGAGTCATTAGCTAATGGGCTGCCTGCATCTACCTCACCATCCGATTCTGCTTCACTCCCAGAGTCTGCCCTTGACACAGACTCTTCACTGTCTGAAGCTGTTGGTAGTAAAACCGGTCTCTGAGAACTTGAGGATTCTCCCAAACTAACATCCACAGTCATCGTAGCAGGAGCTGGTCCAGAGCCAACCACAACACCTTCTCAACATTTTTATTATCTCTTTCAAATGGTATATAAATATGTTTTACCTTTATGTATCTATTAATGGCTGATTTGTCTGAATGCCAAGCTTCTAGAAAATCCCTAGAAGTATTTATTTATTTTATTTTTTATTTATTTATTTCTTTTGTCATATATGCAAAGATATAATATTTATATACATGATACTAGTAAAAGAGAAGCATTAGGACAGGGGATGGAAGGCACTCTGACGCACCTATGCAAGCCCCTTACTAATCTCTTAGGGATTGGGAGAGGTCATCAGTGGATAATCTAAGGGTAACGTTTTGGGGGTTAGGTGATGATACCACAGAGTCTGGTAGTGAGTTCCATGCATCAACTACTCGGTTATTAAAGTCGTATTTCCTGCAGTCGAGTTTAGAGTGTTTTACTTTAAGTTTGTATCTGTTGTGTGCTCGTGTGTTGTTGTGGTTGAAGCTGAAGTAGTCATTGACAGGAAGAACTTTGCATCAGATGATTTTATGGGCTATTTAAGACGACATAGTTCTAAGCTTTCTAAACTAAACTAAACTAAATTAAATTATGTTAATATAGACTAGTTTACTAAAGAAATTAGTTGAGCAAAGAAACACCCACAAGCAAACAGCAAAACTCAGAGAGAATGAAGAACTCCACGACTCCACAGTTCAATCCGGATATCTCTATATTCTATTCTTCTATTTTGTTTTTCCATCTCACTCCCTCCCTCCCTCCCTCTCTCTCTCTTTCTTTCTCTCTCTCTCTCTCTCATTCAAGTCATGTGGAATGGCAAATTTTTCTTTAAAAAAATAATCACAGATGTTTGTTTTCGGTTTTTCCATTGAATTAATGGGATACATTTTTAAAACTCATCTGTGGGAAGATGTGAGAATACACTGAAGATATCATAACCTAAAGTTGGAGCAGGCATGTATGTAGAGAGGACAAAAGCCAGGAATCTTGTCAAAAACATTGACCGAGTCAATTAGGATCAAAGGAGAAATGCCATTGGAAGTCAGGCAAAGAAGCCTGGGCCTTGAATACATGGTACAAACCCCAAACCACTGACAGCTACAAGCTTGTGAAATGACAAGAGTCCTGGCAATCTAGATGAGAAAGAGATGGGTAAGTGGGATGCATGTACGTGTGTCAGAGAGAGCAAAGGTTCATTATAACTGGTAACATTTAGCTGTCACTTTGAATTCATTGGGTTACCATGCATTCCATCAGAACCTGACATACCCTCGAGTGAGATTAATGGTGTGTTTTTAATTAATTCCAGATGTCAATCAGGACAGTGTTGCTTATATGTTTTAAATAGAGCTAATTGGAAAGTCCAGGTAGGGAGAAAGGGACAAGTGAGATTCATGTTTCCCAATAGGATGTGTGCACATGAGTGAGAAAGAAAAGGTCAAGCCTTGAAATGATTGTAATTGTGGTCCATCATGACAAGGATCCAAGATGATACAAAGCCTTTGGATCCATTGTAACCTGACTAAGGGCTTAGACATTGATGAAAATGGCTTTAATCACCATAATGGAATGAATTGCTCTGGAAGGGAGGGAGTATAATCATAGAAAGTATTCTGTCCCAGAGGCAAGCCCACCAAAATAAGATGCACACACAACAGATTGAAACACTAAATGTTTTACTGCTAATAATTTCTTAAGCAGTTTTAAGTCTTTATCAAAGTTCAGAAAATACTACACTGCTCAAAATAAATAAATAAAGGGAACATTTAAACAACACAATATAACTTCAAGTAAATCAAACTTCTGTGAAATCAAACTGTCCACTTAGGAAGCAACACTGATTCACAATCAATTTCACATGTTGACAGCATATTCAACTTTGTACAGAACAAAGTATTCAATGAAAATATTTCATTCATTCAGATCTAGGATGTGTTATTTGAGTGTTCTCTTTATTTTTTAGAGCAGTATAATACATTTTTTGGAGATCTATTAATGAACTTCCTAGCAGCAGGCCCCAGTCCAAGCACTAGGCAAAACAACAGTATCTAATTGAGTCAAGCAGATATCTTTTTCAAAGACTTAGTAAGGTTGGCAGAAAGCCTGGATATAATTAGCAAAGTCAGGAATGTTGGTTTTAAAATCACAAGCCAAAAACATGAAGATTTCTGGAATGGAACAGAGTTGACCTCTGAGCCGCAGAGCCTTAAATAGTCTTAAGGACAAGGCCAATTAGCCTACAGTTCTACTCATGAGGAGACCTCCTCTTGAGTAGCCAATCTTGCCTCTTAGAAGCTCTGTGAACCCTAGCATCAAGCAGAGGCTCCTCCTTTTCTCTTGAGTCAACCATGTGCTTCTCGGGAGGTGCAGAATGCCCTGGTTGATCTTCAGCCTCTGACACTGCATCCTCTTCGCTCTCTGACTTGGGTGTCAGGAACATGGGCCTCTGATACCATGCCACCAACGCCTCTGGGTCTTCAGATCTGTTGCTAGTTGCAAAGGATGCAGATAGGTCACAACATTACCATTCTAAGCCTTTTTGTTTGTTAAAAAGTTCCTAATCTTTCTTGATCAATAGGTGCCAGAAAGCAGTGTTTAGAAATTTATCATCAATCCCATGAATTCCCAGGTGCACCTGTAAAGATATTTTCAACATCTTTACCCAAATAGAATGCAACATATTTTCATCAGATGTGTTATTATACTCAGCTCAATTTTTGCTTTAAATTATACCAGAAGAATAACAAAATAGTTAAAAGAATCTGTAAAACATAACATTGGACAGAAAAAAAAAAGAAAGGGAAGAACAAAAGTATTACGAGAGGAAGATAAAACCAAGCAAGAGAAAAGAGCAATATGCTTTGAATCCAAACAAAAATAAAGCTCAAGAGAACGGGGATAAATCAAACAAAAAATTAAAAGGAAAGCACTTGAGATATTGAAAGTAATCAGCTTATTCCAAAAGTTAAGAAACAAGTAGATGGAGGGATACTGGAAGGTAATTAAATTCCAAAAGAAGATTGAAATAAGATTTAAGAAGTGTGTGTGAGAGAATAACGAACCAAAATACATTTGAAATCAGTTGGAAAAGTCTCAGTAGAAAAAGAAAAATCAAAGCTATGAAATGAAAAAAAAGTTAAAGGATTATCACAGAATATAAAAATAATATGGTCACATAATTCAAAGTTTCCTGGTTATTGATTTTTAACTATATACAAAGCAAGATTCCTAACATAACCTGAGATTGAGGGAATGGAATGGGATAGAATAGAGTAGAGTAGAGTGGAGTGGAGTGGAATGGAATAGAATAGAATAGAATAGAATAGAATAGAATAGAATAGAATAGAATAGCAGAGTTGGAAGGAACCTTGGAGGTCTTCTAGTCCAATCCCCTGCTTAGGCAGCAAATCCCACACTACTGCAGACAAATGGTTATCCAACATTTTCTTAAAAACGTTCAGTTTTGTAGCATTAACAACTTATGGAGGCAAGCTATTCCATGGATTAATTGATTAATTTCTCCTTTGTCTTAAGTTGCTTCTCCTTGTTTAGTTTCCACCCATTGCTTCTTATTCTACCCGCAGGTGCTTTGGAGAATAGCCTGACTCCTTCTTCTTTGTGGCAACCCCTGAAATATTGGAACAGTGCTATCGTGTCCCCTAGTCCTTCTTTTCATTAAACTAGACATACCCAATTCCTTCAACCCTTCTTCCTATGTTTTAGCCTCCAGTCACCTAATAATCTTTGTTGCTCTTCTTTGCATCCTTTTTTCTTTTCACTGCATCTCAACATCCTTTTTACATTGTGGTGACCAAAACAGAATGCAGTAATCCGAGTGTGGCCTTACCAAGGCATTATAAAATTTTAAAACTAGAATTTTTAAGGATTGTTTTTATGTATATTAATTGGATTGATTTACTACTGTCTCTTTGTATATGTTGTGAGCCGCCCCGAGTCCTCGGAGAGGAGTGGCATACAAATCCAATTAAACCAAATAAATAAATAAATAAATAAAGTTGTATTTACACATCACATGATCTTGATTCTATCCTTCTATTAATGAAGCATTTGGCAGCTGCTGCCCACTGCTGGCTCATATTTAAATGATTATCCACCAGGACTGCTAGATCCCTGTCACAGGGATCTAGCAGTTGAGCTACTACTGTTACTACTTACTACTACTACTTGAGCTACTACTACTTGAGTTACTGAGTTACTACTGTTAAGCAAGGTACCACACATGCTATATCTGTATATTTTGTTTTTCTTGCCTAAGTGTAGAACTTTTAACTTTTTCACAGGTGAATTTCATTTGCAGAAGAGACGGAGTAATGACACGGACACAAGAGCTGGATTTAAAACTGGGTCATTTTTATTAAAATAAATTAGCATAATTTATTCAACTAAATTAGCATAAATTAACATATTTAAATATGACCCAAACAATGGACCTGCAGGGTCAAACAATTGCTTCCGGGGCGGAAATGACGTAGCAATCAACATTCCTGGGCAACTATGGGCATAGCTCGATGCTAGTCCAGGTGAGGGACCACTTCCTCACCTGAGACCCTGCCATGCACTTGCATGAGGGGGGTCCCGCCGGCTAACCCCTACCCGGGGGCTTCAAGGTGCGGGACTCAAAGACAGGTTCCCCACAACTGCTCAGGTAGCACCCCACCATGAGCTTGGAGAGAACCTGTCAATCATCCCCAAAGATGCCCAAGGGAGAACGCCCAGTTTTCCGCCCCTAACCTGCCTACCCAAATGACCAAAGGTAAGCCAATTAGCCTAAAAAGGTGCAAGCACCCCCTAACCGCTTATCCCCTTCCCCAGTGTGGAATGGGCGAAAAAACGGCCCAGCTAAAAGGCCAAACCGCAAAAAATTCCCATTCGGCCCCCTAGGGCGACCCATAATAGCACACTGCAAACATAGGGAGGGCGGGCGGGTGTCTGCTCTTCTGACGTGGCCCAGGCGAACAGGCCGAACCTGGGCCTGCACGCCCTTTTATAGGGCTGGCAAGCCCCGCCCGGCCACGTCAGCAATCAGGCCACCCTGGCCTGACTCTCGGCCGAAGCCTCGCAATCTCGCGAGACTTCAGCCGAGATCCAAGATGGCGGCGGCCATGTGTCCGTGTCGTCCCGACCCTCCTGCAAAAGGCACCTGCCGGTAAGTCTGCTGGTGCTATTTCTGGAGTGTTGGTTATTCCTTTCAATTTGGTGTCATCACAAATTTGATGAGTTCTCCATCTATTCCCTTGTCCAAGTCATTGATGAAGATATTGAAGAGTACTGGGCCTAAAACAAAGTATTGGGATACTCTACTGCATATTTCCCTCCAAGTAGATGCAGTTCCATTGAGCATTACACGTTAAGTGTGGTTTGTCAGCCAGTTTTGAATCTATCTGATGGCATTGCTCTCTAACCCACATTTTTCTACTTTTTCTAGTAGTACTTTATGGTCTACTTTATCAAGTGCCTTACTAAAGTCCAACTAATTATATCAACAGCATTCCTCTGATCTACTAATTCTTTATCAAGGAATGCAATAAGATTTGTCTGGCATCGTCTGTTTTTGACAAACCTATGTGGGCTTTTGATAATTACTTTGTTTGCTTTTAGGTGTTCATTGATTCGTTGCTTGATTATCTTTTCCAGAATCTTCCCTGTTATTGAGGTTAGGCAGCTAGGTCTGTAGTTTCCTGGATCTATATTTTCCACTTTTTGATGATGGGAACTACATCAGCTCTTTTCCAGTCTTCTGGCAGTTCCCCAGTGCTCCAGGATCCTTGAAAGATATAGTTCAGTGGTTCTGAGATCTCACCTACCAGTTCCTTCAGAACCTTGGGGTGTAATCCATCTGGTCCTGGTGATTTGAACTTGTCTAGGGTAGACAGGTCTTTATTTACCATTTTCTTCCCTTTTTAATTTGTATTCCTAATATGATTTTTGTGGTGCTGTTTTTGATGGGTTATTCTGTTTATTTTTTCCCTTTGTGCAAGGACAGACGTAAAAAATGAGTTAAGTAGCTCTGCTTTCTCCCTGTTGCTTGTCACCTTCTTGCCACTTCCTCCCAGCAATGGACCAACATTTTCCCACCAATGGCTCAATGGAGCAATCAACAAAGTAATTAATCCATGGTATGGGATCAGACACACAGGGCCCAAGTTGGTTGATAACACCAGGTTTTCAAGACCTGGTGTTTTCAAGACCTAAGGAGAAATTTCTTGGCAATTGCAACAATTAATCAATTGAACTACTTGCCTATAGAACCTGGAGGTTATTAAAAAAAAGATTGGACAACCATTTGTCTAAAATAGTATAGGGTTTCCTGCTTCAGCAGGCAGTTGGACTAAAAGACCTCCAAGGTCTCTTCCAACTCTGGTATTCTGTTATTCTTTTTTAATTGGCTAAAATAAAATTCACATTATATGCATGATTTATTTCCTATCCTGGAATGTGTAAATGACCTTGAAGGAGGAGGGAAAGAAATGCTACCAAGAAATCAGGCAAGCAAAGTAAGAGCCCCCAATAGATTAATGGTTAAAAGAAGAGATTTAAGAAGGATGAAGCAATTAAAAATGATGAGAGGTTTCTACCTTTAGATTTGCAAGATTGTGTTAATGTAGTGTTACAACAAAGTGGGATTAGTTCATCTAGCCTTGTTCCCTATCTAGCTTACATGGGAGGCTGACATTTCTTAATGAAAGGGTAAAGAGATCATAGACACTAATACAGCATTTTTTTTTTCAGTGTTCAAGCAACAAGTTTCTGAATGATGATTTCCAATTAACCTGGAGTGTGTTCCAAATTTTTTTACTATGACTCTGTGTGTATGGCTTATTTTGTGGGCATGGCTTGATGGTCATATGACAGTGGGTGTGGCATATGACATGTGACTGGGTGGGAATGCTTTGGCAGTCATGTGATAGGGTTGCTGGGTGGTCATGTGACTGGGTGGGTGTGGCCAACTTGACGTCACTCACATCAACTGTTAGGGTTAAGGTGCCTGGCCTCTCCTTGCCTTAAAGGCCTCAATGAGATACAATTTCCCTGTATATTTACTACTACTGAACATCCAAAATATAATATTTAATCCTATGTATATATCCCATATGTGTACATACATATTAGACACAGGCATACAAAAAGATACATTATCTACTATATATATTTAATATGTATGCACACACACACACACACA
This sequence comes from Erythrolamprus reginae, assembly GCF_031021105.1. NCBI lineage: Eukaryota > Metazoa > Chordata > Lepidosauria > Squamata > Dipsadidae > Erythrolamprus > Erythrolamprus reginae. Next base: position 21,002,332 of record NC_091952.1, on the reverse strand, counting down.
CCTTACAAAACAACACATTCGACCTTACTTACTGCATTTGGAAAAACACCACCCAAAGTCCACTTTCTGCCACACATTTAACCATAGATTTTGTGCATTAGAACATACAGATGCCTTTAGATATTCTTCCCTAGCTTGCACATGACTGTTAGAGCCATGAGATGTCATGGATTAAGTAAAATGTGGTGAAACTCACTTAACAATTCTCTTGTTTAGCAACCACATTTTGGGCTCAATTTTCCTTTAGATAATTTAGATAGCCATAAGTCAAGGACTCTCTGCATGACAGCTTTGTCCTAGTAAATTCCTTCTCCTTTCTGGCAATTTTCCTCTCTGTTAGAGGCACCAAAATAATCCAGACAATGTAAGGTTTCCTGCTGCAGCACGCGGTTGGACTAGATGACCTCCAAGATAACTTCCAGCCCTAAATTGCCTTGCTGTTTCAAAGTGTCTTCTGAAGCTACACAGTGGCAGGGTTTGTGGTGCATCCTTCCTCTTCTTCCTTTCTCTCTCTCTCTCCCTCCCTCCCTTTCTTTTCCTTTCTTTCTTTCTTTCTTTCTCTGTCTTTCTTTCTTTATCTCTTTTTCTTTCTTGTCTATTTCTCTCCCTTCCTTCATCCTTTTCTCTTTTTTTCTTTTTCTTTCTCTTTCTTTCTCTTTCTCCCTCCCTCCCTCTCTCTCCCTCTCTTTTTCCCTCCCTCCCTCCATGCCCCATTTTGGGCCTAGCAAGCCCCCTACAACCTCTGGGAGCCAAAATGGGTTTGGGGGACCATGGAAGCCGGGATCAGTTTTAACTTACCTTGCTGCCAGTTCACTTCTTCCTGAAACATAGAAACATAGAAGACTGATGGCAGAAAAAGACCTCCTGGTCCATCTAGTCTGCCCTTATACTATTTTCTGTGTTTTATCTTAGGATGGATATATGTTTATCCCAGGCATGTTTAAATTCAGTTACTGTGGATTTACCAACCACGTCTGCTGGAAGTTTGTTCCAAGGATCTACTACTCTTTCAGTAAAATAATATTTTCTCATGTTGCTTTTGATCTTTCTCCCAACTAATTTCAGATTGTGTCCCCTTGTTCTTGTGTTCACTTTGCTATTAAAAATACTTCCTTCCTGGACCTTATTTAACCCTTTAACATATTTAAATGTTTCGATCATGTCCCCCCTTTTCCTTCTGTCCTCCAGACTATACAGATTGAGTTCATTAAGTCTTTCCTGATCAGTTTTATGCTTAAGACCTTCCACCATTCTTGTAGCCCGTCTTTGGACCCGTTCAATTTTGTCAATATCTTTTTGTAGGTGAGGTCTCCAGAACTGAACACAGTATTCCAAATGTGATCTCACCAGCACTCTGTATAGCGGGATCATAATCTCCCTCTTCCTGCTTCTTATACCTCTAGCTATGCCCACCAAGCATCCTACTTGCTTTCCCTACCGCCTGACTGCACTGTTCACCCATTTTGAGACTGTCAGAAATCACTACCCCTAAATCCTTCTCTTCTGAAGTTTTTGCTAACACAGAACTGCCAATACAATACTCAGATTGAGGTGGCAAGAAAACAAAGGGTGGTGATATTAAAATAAATAGACCATTCTTTTTCTGGCCATTCTTTTTTTTTACATGAAATATTGGCCATGTAAAATGATATGGTAATTTCATAACCTAGGAAGCAAAATCTGTATTTCAATTACTTCTGATAAATTTTCCCAGAATAAATAGGTACATGCTGAAGTGTAAAAACAAATCTGCTTTAATTTCTAGGTTGCTTTTTAGTAGCATATGTTTCCAAATGTTAATTACAGTTTGGGGGCAAATGTGTGGAAGAGCATGCTGCTCAGAAAAATTGCAGGGACCTAGGCTATCTTAGTCCTGGTCCCATTTGAGCTTCTTCCCCAGCATGGCAGAGTTGCCAATCAAGCTGCAACCTTGACACAGGTGTGGAAGGACATGGGAAGAAACCTGTGTTTTTTGGAAGCTCTTCTGTCACCAGAGTAGAGAAAAGCAGTCAAATTAAAGAAAATGGCTTTCCCCCACTTAAAACAAGCAGATAGTCCTGAGGAAAAAGAAACATTAAGGCAGAGTGAAACACAAGATGGAAAAGCGCAGAGTTGGAGAGTTCTAATTTACTTTGTTACCAGTTCACTTCCTCCCATGCCAAGTGGGTGCACCTCACATGCCCATGAGCAGTACCGAAAAATTTTGAAAAGCCTAAAACAAGTTGGCAACCACGCATATCATGCTAAAACTTCAGCTTCTGTGCATGCTCTGAAGAAAAAATAAATTAAAAAGGAAAAGAAAAAAAACTGCTCTTCCAGTTTCTGGCATTCTTGTGTGTATGGAGACTAGATGGCTGGTGCACATGTTCATGCCAGAACCCCAAAGAGCAATGGGCGATGGCTAGTGAACCTGAAGAGATGGCTTTGCATCAGTGAAGGGCTACCAATTTTTTTAAAAAATATATGTTTATTGGATATATACATTAAAAACAGGGTACAGAAAAATAAAGGGAATATATCTAATGTACATTCTAGCAATTATAGTTTACTTATATAGTACGTGTGAGTGGGGAAGGAGAAAGGAGGAAAGGGAAAGGGATTTAGAGAGAAGGGAAAGAAATACAAGAGGAGGAAGGATAGAAAAATAGAGCAAAAAAAAAGAGTAGTAAGAGGAGTGTGGAGGGCCAGCGTTAGAGCTGGGGCTTCCATGTTTTGCGGCCTGTAGTTTAAGCATATAGGTGGTGTAGATTTTCCTGAAGTTTTATCCATATGTATTTGACGTAGTTGCTAGTGCCAACACTTATCAGTGGTTTAAGGGTTTGTTCATTCAGCTTTTTTGTAGTTCAAAATTTGTGTCGATCAATGCTTACCGTTTATCGTTTCAATTTGATATTATGATTCATGTCGTAGTTTGCTGGTTTTACACGTTGTTTTAGTTGGGCTTTTTTCTTGATGAATAATTTTTAAGTAATTTCCTTTTTTTTAACCAATGGTACCATTTGTCCCATGCTTTGTAGAAATCTACCAAATTTTTACTACCACACTGTGGGCGTGGCTTATGCAGGATGCCCTGCATTTTCTTTCAACATCTTTCAGTGCAAAATTGGGTGCTCTGGGGTGGAGCTCCATTTTCGCTACCCCTCTTCCCCTCCCCCCCTCATCTGGACAGTAGCCCACCCCTGCTCCGCATGTCTCTTCTGGCACATGTGCCAAAGGTCGACCATCACTCTTAAATCCATTCAGGAATGAGACAGCGTAAACCGGGAACCATTAACAATTTATTAGAATGAGTCATAGGCAACGGTTACTACTGGAACAAGTAATACAACAACAGCAAGATGGCCGCGCCTGGCAGTTATTTATATCTTTGCTGCCAGTCTGAGCCAACCAATCCAGTTTCTGTATTTTCCCGCCCAAGGAATAGGGGCGGGTACCCATATCAAACTGTCCTGTAGACACAACAATCACTGCCCTATATGTACAGTACCTGGCCAATATTTTTTAAAGGTCTTTAGGAAAAAATTGCTTTTCTTCTTGACAAAACAATATTGTTGTGAATGGCAGCAGTAGCTAGTCTAAAGACTGTACATGTTACATTTTATTGTTTGTAGAACAGGGTATGGAAGGAATGCAAGAAAAAAAAGTGCTTTCAGAAAGGATTGTAGAGGTCAGTGGGACATCCAAAAATGATCTCAGGATTACTGAAGAACACCAGCAAACAGACTCAGTTAATACAAACAAGGAACCAGAAACCACTAACAAAAGTTCTGGATAGCCTTGGGCTTTCTTTTATCAACAGAAGAGCATCAGAGTGTTCAATAATTCAGCCGTTCAGTAATGAGTATATACGCGCTTTTTCTAAAAACACTCAGAACTGCGTGTAAAGCTACCGAGAACAAAGATTTGGTAGATTAAAAAGATCTGAGATTTTAAATGAGCATACTATAGTTCAAAGAGTCCTCATCTGCTTCTTATGAAATTAGGAAGGTTCCTTTGCTCCCGCACTTGGAAATGAAGATGGTTAAGAGATTAGAAGAAGTGCAGCTTTCTTAGTGGAACTGCCTAAAAGTCAGTGAGCAATACAGACAATATAAGATGGCTCTCTGAAGGAGGCTATAAGATATGTCTGCTACAGTGAATTTTTATTTTAGCCAACTGGGAAAAAAAAGATAAATTTATCCTTAGTTCTAGGTGGATTCACATAGTGGAGACCCCCTGATATATGCCTTACAGATCTTGAGATCCCTACCGTGTTTCCCCAAAAATAAGACACTGTCTTATATTAATTTTTGCTCCAAAAGTTGTGCTACGTCTTATTTTCGGGGGATGCCTTATATTTCTCAAATAAGACAAATTCACAGGCAGAAAAGCTGACACCCCCAAAGAAAGTGTACCATATGGTACACTGATTACGGTATGGTACCTGTCAGTATGGCACCCACCCACACAAACGACGGCAATTATATGGTACAACAGTATACTCCTGCTATTGCAGCTTCCGGACACCAGAGGAACTACAGTCTACACACTGTAGTGGAGACTGTAATGGCAGTGAGACAGCAGCAGACTGTATCTGCTATACTGGACGGTACAAAGCAATGGAAGGGGCCAGCAGGGGACGTCACATTATTATGGTACCGCTATGAACAGCTTTGAATGGTACCGTATGTTTTTCCACCATACCATATGTAAACTTGACTATGCCATATTTTAGGGGGGGTGCCTTATATTAGCAAATTCTGCAAAACCTCTGACATGTCTTACTTTTGGGGTACGTCTTATTTTCGGGGAAACAGGGTATGACATTCTTGTATTCACAGTCATATTTATACTTCCTCTGTAATTTATTAAATGCTTAACAAAATAAATATTATTAAATCTGTAAAAAAAATTGGTAAGAGAGAGACTACTTCTCTTTTAACCTTTAGACCAGGGGTGGGGAATTAAACTGTGAATGTTGTAGTGGATCAAACCAATTGGATTTTGAAGGTCCATAGGCATGTACACATGCACACATATAAATTGAAAACAAAGAAGCAGTCACCTTTGAAATAAAAGCAATCCATAGAGACCAGACAGGAACAGCCAAAGGACCATATGTGGTGTATGGGCTATAAAATGTCCAAGTCTGCTTTAGTTCTAAAACAGCTCCCCTCCCCAAAAAAGTATGGAATAGCAGGGGGGGGGAGAGCTTAAACAAAAAGGCATTAAACATGAAGGAGGAACCCTATTTATTAATGAAGCCAGCAAATCCCATGCTTGTGAATTAAATGTGGGAGGTCCAAACATTGCAATAGCAATAGCTATCAGACTTATATATCACTTCACAGTGCTTTACAACCCTCTCTAAGCAGTTTACAGAATCAGCATATTGCCCCCAACAATCTGGGTCCTCATTTTATCCAACTCGGAAGGATGAAAGGCTGAGTCAACCTTGAGCCGGTGGTGAGATCTGAACTTGTGAACTACAGCCAGCAGTCAGCAGAAGCAGCTTGCAGTACTGCACTCTAGCCACTGTGCCACCAAGGCTCTTAATTTATCTTGCCCAGAGAAACATCTGTAACAAAGAAGTCTTAAAATACAATCTGCCCCCTCCACTTTTATCCCCACCCCACCCCACACCCATACACACACCCAGTATCTCCCATTGAGACCGGTTTTGAATGTGCTTGCTTTGGTGCATTGCCATTGGTTCACCACCAATTTGGAAATTTCAATCCATTTTTCAATTGTTATTTTTTTCCTCAGTGAAAGTCTTGGGATCACAGCTTGATCACCAGCTTTTATAAGGATACATTTCCAAGATTTATGTATGGCTTTGATTTTAAATATTATTAGTAGTCCAATGGAGTTGAGGCTTAAAGGCTGAATAAATTTATCCACCAAAGCTTCTGGATGCAGAGGTCAAGAGGACATGATAAGAAATATAAAGCTGAGTGTAAGCTTTATAGATTTTTTAAAAAGTGTTTACACAGATATTGGTTTTTTCCCCTGTGGATGCAATATTTGGTCTGCTGTAAAGTATTTTATTGGGGGGGGGGGAGGGATCACTCAACTAAGAAAATTAAAAACAGTACTGATATTACATTCAAATCATGGCATCGGACCAGAATATCTTCGGGACCGCCTTCTGCCACACGAATCCCAGCGACCAGTTAGGTCCCACAGAGTTGGCCTTCTCCGAGTCCCATCGATTAAAACAATGTCATTTGGCAGGACCCAGGGGAAGAGCCTTCTCTGTGGCGGCCCCGACTCTCTGGAACCAGCTCCCCCTGGAGATTAGAACTGCCCCCACCCTCCTTGCCTTTCGTAAACTCCTTAAAACCCACCTCTGCCATCTCCCCCGGGCCAGGAATGGGGAAATTGAGACATCTCCCCCGGGCCTATACAGTTTATGCATGGTATGTTTGTGTGTATGTTTGCTTTTAATAAGGGTTTTTTAGTGATTTTTAAATTATTAGATTTGTTGTACATTGTTTTATTGTTGTTGTGAGCCATCCCAAGTCTGTGGAGAGGGGCGGCATGCAAATCTAATAAATAATAATAATAATAATAATAATAATAATAATAATAATAATAATACTATTCTGCTGCCTTTGTGTGTTATATTTCTATAAACTCTCTCTCCCCCGCCCACTGTGTGTGTATGCACCAGCTTGTGCCATTCATTAAAAATGAAATAAAGCACATGTCTTTTCATCCCAAGCCTGTGTTCTTTAGGGCTAAATATAATCATTTTCTTTAAAGAAAGAACATATTATGGATAGACTAACATATATATTTCATCAGATTTGTTTTGAAATGCTCGCCTTCCATTCCAGTTTTGTGTCACAACCACACTGATATAAAAAGGGGAGAAATTAAATTAAATATTTGTTGAATTATTCAGGGTTTCCACCAAAAAAAAAGAAGAAGTTATGATCCACATATCTTCTGCTGAAAATTTGCTTATTGATAATTTATTTTTAAAAAACAAATTATTCAGTATTGCTAGTAAGTCTGTGGAAATCTGAATCTCTCTCTCTTTTAATTATACTCCAATTATACGTGGTTTAAATTTATTCCACCTATACACATTGATACTTGATTAGTACAAAGTTATGCCAAAGCTCACCTGATCCCACTTGTTTACTTTTCTTTGGCTGGAACGGTGGAATAAATATTTTAAATAAAACTTCAGAAACATACTTTCAGCTGCATCTATTTGTACTCTGGAAGCTTTTGCCCTGAATTGGAGTTTGCTCTGATAAATGCATTCGACAAAAACATTGTCAGTGACAAAATCCAGCTTCTGTTCCAGTCTGTCATTTGTACCTAGATGATGTTCCATCAAGGAAAGTATATCTGCATATAAATTGAAAATAAAGAACAGACATAAATAGAAGTTGGGCGACTCACCTCTGCCACTCTGCATGACTCTTCATATCCACACATTTAGAAAAGCAACAGTAGACAAGGATAGTTTTAGTTCACAGCTTACTCTGATACATCACACACTTGTTGTGACTGTACCTTTTGTGTTGGAATGAGTAATCTTGCCTTATTATTGGTGGTTGCACAGTCAGCCAGATGTTTCATCTGGATTTGGCATTTTCAGCGAACTATGAATCCTTTCCAAGAAGCTGGGATAGGTAGGTGTAGTTGTTTGATGCATAACGTAAGACATTGTTGCATAATTTAAACTACCAATGGTGTTCAAGTTGAGCTCCAGTTGTTTTGGGATTGCATCTGAGGTTCCTATCATGGTTAGTACAATCTTTGGTTCCTTTTGCTATAGTCGTTCTACTTCTATTTGCAGGCCTTGGTAGCTCATGATTTTCTCCAGTTCTTTCTCTTCTATTTTGCTGTCTCTAAGTGCTGCAGCATGCCCTTTCAGTAGTTGTAAACCTTTCAGAAGTTGTAAACCTAATCCTACATAGTTTCTGGAGGAGGAGGAGGAGGAAGGCTAAGGAGAGGAAAAGGGGAGAGGAGAGAAGGGGAGAGGAGGGAAGAGGAGAGAATGTAGAGGAGGATGGAAGGGAGGGTAAGGAAAGTAAGATGAGAAGGAGGAGAAGAGGGAGGGGGATTGTGGGAAACAAAAACAGCATGGCAAAAAAGCAGTCTCGATGGTTTAAAAAATAACAATTGTTTTAATGAAACAAATACAGTATGTACTGTATTGCATTGTTATTGAGAAAATGAAATTGTATATTTGTGATGTAAAGTTGTGAAATAAAATTTAAAAATGCAAAACATTGCACCAAATTTTATATCATTATTGTCCTATTATATGTATAAGTATTTTATTATTTTATTATTTAGTGAATTTATATCCTATCCATCCCACTATCCAAACAACTCTGCTTGAACGGGAGTTTAGACTAAATGACTGACAAGGTCTCTTCCAACTTTAATCTAATCGAATCTAATCGAATCTAATCTAATCTCTCTTGCATTAATGTTTTTTCCACCGATGTGGTCTTTTTTTGGGCAGGAATCTAATTTTGTACATATTTCTCCTTTTTTGCACCCATTGCTGAGCATATCTTTCAATGAGCCCATTTTAATATGAATTGCAAACTGTATTAAAATGGTCTCAGACTATATTTGACCACTTTTCAAGTTTGACAATTTATCCAGCCAATTGGAACCTTTATATTATTCATCATGTTATATGCCACTGCAATCATTAGAGTAAATTCACATGGTCTACACATTATAAAGTTTTTTTAAAAAAAAAATGTAGAAAAGATCCATGGTGACAAATATGTCATAAATTACTAGATGTTAGAGTTATTCCAACCTTTATCAGATTGATTTACATCACAATAACTGCAAGGCTAACTCTACCAACTGACTTTTTTTTTGTATAGACATTTATGAGCATATTAACATAATCTCTTTGCTTGCTTTTATGTAACCATTTAGACATCCAATTTCATGTTCCTACTTCTGCTTTATTTGCAACAAGCCACATCCAACAAATTTCCTTGGTAAGTTCAAATGATCTATGGTAGGTTTGGAGTATAGAATATGTTGTATTGTCATATTTTTTTTCCAAATCTTGTGGTCTAAAGCATCTAGTTCTACCTGTGTCCCATCAACAGTATCTGTTGTGTAGCATATTATGGGGAGGAAAGAGACAAGAATTAATGACTTTGCTTGCATTGTGGAGGTAAACTGTTAACTCTCCTTATACAAGTTAGCTAAATATAAGCATTCACTATCAAAAGTCTCAGATGCTCCCACTCCCCAATACATATGAACAATTGAAGATGTGTTTCAAGAAAACATTCACATCAAGCTGAATTGACCCTGAGTAGCAACAAGGAGTAGGTTTATTCAGGAATATGTGGCCCAGTAAACCAAATTACTTCTATTCATCATCTACAGAATATAATAATAATAATAATTTATTAGATTTGTATGCTGCCCCTCTCCGAAGATTCGGGGCAGCTCACAACAATGATAAAAACAATATTATAGTGGCACAAATCTAATATTAAAAGAAATAACTAAAACCCTATCATATTAAAACCAGTCAACACATACAGACCAAACATAAATTATAGAGAGCCTGGGGGAAAGATGTCTCAAATCCCCCATGCCTGGTGGTATAGGTGGGTCTTGAGTAGTTTACGGAAGACAAGGAGGGTGGGAGCAGTTCTAATCTCCGGTGGGAGTTGATTCCAGAGGGCTGGGGTCGCCACAGAGAAGGCTCTTCCCCTAGGGCCCGCCAGATGACATTATTTAGTCAACGGGACCCAGAGAAGGCCAACTCTGTGGGACCTTATCGGTCGCTGGGATTTGTGCGGTAGCAGGCGGTTCCGGAGGTACTCTGGTCCAATGCCATTATGGTGACCTAGTGGGAAGGGATAAATAATAATAAAATCACATAGATATTGATCTAAAATATTCCCACACTTAATTTCCACTGTGCCTACTTTTCCTGTGTCTTTCTTTGCAATGTAGTAGGCCAAGTCAATATAAGGTAATCCTTGACTTACTATCGTACATGAGCCCAAGGTTGGTGTTGCTAAGCAACTCAGTTGTTAAGTGAGTTTTTGCTATGTTCTGGGCGATGATTTCTAACAGTTCTTTGTTCAATACTGCCTGTGAGACAACTGTTGCTTCCTGGCTGGCACAACTCTTTTTATAGGGAGGATGTACAGCCAATCAGGAGAGAGTATTTTCCCGCTCCAACAGAGGACCAGACTGAGAACTTCAACTGACATCTATATACAATACATAGCAGGGTTTTTAAAAAATCTTTCCCCAAAAAATTGTTAAGTGAATCACTGCAATTGTTCAGTGAATCCTACGTAGCTTCTGCTCTGGCAATCTCACACTACTTACCAGAGCTTATAAAACTTTTGCCAGACCCATCCTCGAATACAGCTCATCTGTTTGGAACCCATATCGCATTTCAGACATTAACACCCTTGAAAATGTCCAAAGATACTTCACCAGAAGAGCCCTTCGCTCCTCCACTCGAAATATAATACCCTATGAGACTAGACTTTCAATCCTGGGCCTAGAAAGTTTAGAACTAAGATGCCTTAAACAAGATCTAAGTATTGCCCACAAGATCATATGCTGCAACGTCCTGCCTGTCGGCGACTACTTCAGCTTCAACCACAACAACACAAGAGCACACAACAGATTTAAACTTAATATTAACCGCTCCAAACTTGACTGTAAAAAATATGATTTCAGTAACCGAGTTGTCGAAGCGTGGAACTCATTACCGGACTCCATAATGTCATCCCCAAACCCACAACACTTTACCCTTAGATTATCTACAGTTGACCTATCCAGATTCCTAAGAGGTCAGTAAGGGGCGAGTACAAGTGCCCTTTTTTCCTTTCTTTTTTCTCTTTCTGCAGCATACCTCAGAAGCTAACACTTGGAATATATTATCAGTGTATGTGTGTATGTTTGTGTGTGTGTGCACGCACACACTATCTTCTTGAGGCATACTGTAGTTTAATTTATCACTCAGTTATGTTTGTTTCATTTTTAATGGCTCACTCTTGAGCCTGTGTGCAAAATATTAACATTTAAAAAATACTGTCCAAGTTTTAACTTCAAAGGTTATCTCTAAAGACAAGGTTTAGTTTCTGAACATAACTCAGTGTGATGGATACTTTATTATACTTTATCTGTAGAATATCAGAGGAATCTGCCAATTCCCCTTAAGAAATATTACTAGCCTAGTAAAATTGTGTTTACCTAGTAAACGAATATTTCACTTTCCAAATTTCAATTGTCAAATTTATCCTAACATTTGCTAAAAAAAAGTATGTCAATTCAAGGAAATTGCTTTTGATAGTTCATTTAAAATTCAAATCCATCTGGTGATATTGCGAGAGCAATCATGGGCTTTTCCAAATATGCCCATGTTACACCAACACTCCGCAGTCTGCATTGGTTGCCGATCAGTTTCCGATCACAATTCAAAGTGTTGGTTGTGACCTATAAAGCCCTTCATGGCACCGGACCAGATTATCTCAGGGACTGCCTTCTGCTGCACGAATCCCAGCAACCAGTTAGGTCCCCCAGAGTGGATCTTCTTCGGGTCCCGTCAACTAAACAATGTCACTTGGCGGGACCCAGGGGAAGAGCCTTCTCTGTGGCGGCCCCGGCCCTCTGGAACCAACTCCCCCCAGAGATTAGAATTGCCCCCACCCTCCTTGCCTTTCGCAAGCTACTTAAAACCCACCTCTGCTGCCAGGCATGGGGGAATTGAGATCCTCTTTCCCTCTAGGCCTTTACAATTCTATGCATGGTATGTATGTATGTATGTATGTATGTTTGGTTTTTATATTAATGGGTTTTTAATCATTTTTAATATTAGATTACTATTGTACACTGTTTTATTGTTGCTGTTAGCCGCTCCGAGTCTCCGGAGAGGGGTGGCATACAAATACAATAAATAGATAGATAGATAGATAGATAGATAGATAGATAGATAGATAGATAAACATTCATTCATTCATTCATTCATTCATTCATTCATTCATTCATTCATTCATTCATTGAATGCATTTATTACAGAAGTTTATAATCTGGCCTGTTACAGTGCTCCCACGACCACTTCAAAACAAAATGCTGAGAAATCCAGAAAGAGCAGCTTCAAATCTATTTCAGATTATAATCATGGAGAAATTACAAAATGACAGGTTTCTCCCTCCTTAGGCAATTGTCTATTATGCTGGGAGTCACATTTATGCAAATGAATGCATGGAGGTGCTTTTTCCTAAGGAAATGGGACTGTAATAACAACAAAAAAGCACCTTTGAGACTTCTATTCCAAAGACTCCCCCAATGGATAATCAAACAAATGCATGCAAAAGAAATCCACAAAAGGTTTGAATTCCATTGTAGTGGTTCGTGGAGATGACCTTGAAGGAGAGGAGGAAGAACTACAGCCTATATACAATGGTCTGGTAATTCTGTGGCCATAAGTCGAGGGCTACCTACACTGTTCTTTTACAGTAGCAATCCACAAATACATGTGTGTATGTGTGTGTGTGTGTGTGTGTGTGTGTGTGTGTGTGAGAGAGAGAGAGAGAGAGAGAGAGAGAGAGAGAGAGAGAGAGTGTATAAATGCAGTGGAGAGGTGGATCCCCCAGGCTGCCAACCTATTTACTAAGTCTGCACTACTATTACTACTAGGTTTTTTCTCATCATTCCTATCACCCGTTTCCTCCCACTTATGACTGTATTGACTGTTGACTGTAATTTGTTGCTTGTGTTCTTAAGATTTTTATTAATATTGATTGTTTCCTCATTGCTTATTTGACCCCTATGGCAATCATTGTGTTGTACCTCATGTTTCTTGACAAATGTATCTTTTACATAAGAACAGAAGAAGAGCCATGCTGAATCAGGCCAAAGCCCATCGAGTCCAGCATTCTGTGTCACACAGTGGCCCACCAATTGTCCATGGGGATCTTGAGCAGAAAGAAAAGGCAAGATCCTCCCTTTCCCTTGACCCCCAACAAATGGTACTCAAGGGAATCCTGCCTGCCTCAACCAACATAGAGGAAGCACTTGGACATCCGTTTCAATAACCATCTATATGCTTGGCATCCATGAATCTGTCTAATCCTGCCTTGAAGCTAACAAGGCTGACCTCTTCTGGAAGTGAATTCCATAAACCAATGACCCTCTGGATGAAGAAATATTTCTTTTGATTTGTCCTCACTTTCTTACCTATGAGCTTTAGGGGGTGCCCCTTGTCCTAGTATTGTGTGATAGAGAAAATAATTTTTTTCTATCCACCTTTTCTATCCCATTAATGATTTTATGCACTTCGATCAAGTCACCCCTTAAACGCCATCTTTCAAGGCTGAAGTGACCAAGGCGTTGTAACCTGGTATCATAAGGAAGGTGCTCCATTTCCTTGATAATTCTTGTTGCCCTTTTTTGCACCTTTTCCAATTCCATTATGTCCTTCTTGAGGTGTGGTGTTTTCTTTTATGTACACTGCATATATAACAAAGACAAATTCCTTGGGTGTGCAATCACATCCAATTCTCTCTCTCTCTCTCTCTCTCTATCTATCTATCTCTCTATCATCTCTCTATCTCTCTATCTCTCTATCATCTCTCTATCTCTCTATCTCTCTATCATCTCTCTATCTCTCTATCTCTCTATCTCTCTATCTCTCTATCTCTCTATCTCTCTATCTCTCTATCTCTCTATCTCTCTATCTCTCTATCTCTCTATCTCTCTATCTCTCTATCTCTCTATCTCTCTATCTCTCTATCTCTCTATCTCTCTATCTCTCTATCTCTCTATCTCTCTATCTCTCTATCTCTCTATCTCTCTATCTCTCTATCTCTCTATCTCTCTATCTCTCTATCTCTCTATCTCTCTATCTCTCTATCTCTCTATCTCTCTATCTCTCTATCTCTCTATCTCTCTATCTCTCTATCTCTCTATCTCTCTATCTCTCTATCTCTCTATCTCTCTATCTCTCTATCTCTCTATCTCTCTATCTCTCTATCTCTCTATCTCTCTATCTCTCTATCTCTCTATCTCTCTCTCTCTCTCTCTCTATATATATATATATATATATATATATATATCACTCTCTCTCTCTCTCTCTCTCTCTCTATCTATCTCTCTATCTCTCTATCTCTCTATCTCTCTATCTCTCTATCTCTCTATCTCTCTATCTCTCTATCTCTCTATCTCTCTATCTCTCTATCTCTCTATCTCTCTATCTCTCTAATAGGTCCATTCCAGAGAAATAAAAAGCAACTCAGCTCAGATAGCAGTAGTTATCTGAGTTCCCAGTAGTTCCCAGAGTTTATGATAGATGCAAACAGTAGACTCCTCAGTCTGGCAAATGTGAAACAATAAAGAAGTCAGCTTGGAAGAATTGCCATGTGTCAGTTTTGGTTTTAGACTTGACAATATGCTTCTTTTTTCTCTCTCAGATACTCCGCTAGTTCCATTTATTTACTTTCCTATCGTCATTCGTTAGTACTACCTTCCCTTTTCCCCCCAGTCCCTGCCTTACAGATACATTATAACCACATTTCGAAAAAGCAATGCCCAGAGCTATTGGTTCGATTGCTTTTATCCCCCTCCTTCACAGTGCATTCCATTTAATTAGGCACATTCAAGGTTGTCCTTCCCCTGAGCCTTCAGGCGAAAGCCCATCATTTCCCTTTCTATTGGCTTGACTGATTTATGGTTATGGCAACTTGGTGCTACTCAAGCTTGCCTTTCAACCGTGAGGCAAATTCGGTGTTCACTGAGCCTAATCAAAACGTTGAAGAGAGAAAATATTTTCCAAAGGTAAGCTTGACATTGCCTGGATGGGTTTTGACCTTCCCTTCTAGAGCCGTGGGGAAACGTGGGCTCAGCCTGTGTACTCTTTGAAGATGTTCCTTCCCTTCCCTTTAAAACTTCTTTGCCTCATTGTTGCTGACAGCTATCATTGTCACAGGAATCAAACATTCCCTGCTGAGTGCCTACGGAATACATGCAGCGCTGGGTTTTGTTGTGTTTGTTTTTCTAGTTCAGATTCAAAATTGTATTCCATCCCATCCCTGCTTCCTACCACCAAATTCTCACATGGTAGATATATATGAGGAACTGAGGGGGAAAAAAATGTCTAGACTCGAACCTCCAGGCTGTTATGTTCACAGAGATAAGAACCCAAGCATACTTTGAATCCTAAATAGGAGTTCATCTTGCTGGGACTGAGTGTATTCCCGGATGTCAACGTTTTAGAAAATAAAATGAGAAAATCTGTTCGTTCATTTGCAGTGACTTCTAATTAGGATTCATTGGTGTCATTTTCCTTCCAAAATCTGAAATGTGTGTGTTTCTCTCTGTCTGCACTCGTTCACACTGATAGTGGTAATGGAAAAATGAGAGAGAAGACAGAAGCAGTAGCCATGGAAAGGCGTGGAACCTTGTAGTATCTTGGAAACTTTCTCCCGTCTTCTCTGTTATACTGGAATCTAATCTTCTGTACCTGATAACTGCTCCTGCCCTTTATTTAGGAGCTCAAGGCAGATTGATATAATGTGTTAGGAAGACCGTTAGGAAGCTCCTTCAGTATTCTAATATTTTAGGATACAAATAATCCGGCCCACAGATTGGGATTCATTCATTAATTTTGCGGGATCACATGGCAGGTTAACCTGGAGATTATTTTGAAAAGTTCTGATTTACATATTTTTTGGAGTATAAGATGCACCTCGCCCCCAAAAGAGGGTGACAATTTGGGTGTGTCTTATACACCAAGAATAACCCTACCTAGGCTCTGAAATGAAGGTTTCGGGGCCTGAAAAAAAATCCTCTCAAATGGAGGTTTTAGGGGCTGAAAAAATCCTTTCAGATTGAGGTTTCGGAGACTGGGGGAAATCCTCTGAAAAGGGAGGTTTCAGGGACTGAAAAAAATCCTCTGGAACAGAGGTTTCAGAACCCGGAAAAGCAAGGTGCAGAGGTCACAACCAACAAACCTGTTGCTAAAGTTCACCTCTGGGAACAGCTGTTTGTGGGTTTTCCAGGATGCTGATTCATCCACAAATCAGCTTTTTTCTTATTTTCCTCCCCCAAAACTAAGTTTTTATACTCCAGTGCATCTTATTGTCTGAAAAATATGGTACCTTACATTGCAAACATCATCCATATCTGACCAGGACTTGGTGGTCAACCTAGAAATAAGGAGTCTTCGGAGAGGGGTGGCATACAAATTTTAATAATAATAATAATAATAATAATAATAATAATAATAATAATAATAATAATAAATTTTCTGACAGTGAGAGCAATCCACCAATGGAACAGACGTTAGTTAGTTAGTTAGTTAGTTGGTTGGTTGGTTGGTTGGTTGGTTGGTTAGTTAGTTAGTTAGTTAGTTAGTTAGTTAGTTAGTTAGTTAGTTAGTTAGTTCATTCAGATTTCCATGTCACTCTTCTCCTGGGACTCAGGGCGGCTCACAGTAAATAAGTACAGAATATAAAGAAATCTAACATTAAAACCTCAATGCTAAGACAAATAAATATCTAAACATAAATTAAACCCCTAAATATTTTAAACCCAATTTGCCTTCAGAAGTTGTGGGTGCTTCATCACTGGAAGCTTTCAAGAAGGGACTGGATTGCCATTTGTCAGAAATGGGGTAGGGTTTCCTGCTTGAGTGAAAGACTGGACTAGATGACCTACAAGGTCCCTTCCAACTCTTTTAACCTGTTAAATCTGTCATCAGAGTAACTCTGCAGTCATACACAGTAACTCTGCAGTCATGCTAGACTCTTAAATTGAGATTTCATTTCATCATTAAGCAACTTTATATCTATCTACCAAAAGGAACTCTGAGTGATGAACAAAATAAAACACAACATAACTACTTAATAAAACAATTTAGGTCTCAATGCACTGAACATGGCAATATAACCAACAGTTTCAGCCATTTGCAGAGAAGCAGCAGATACAATATTCTTCTTTCAAGGTATCAGAAATCTTCCACTTTGCCTCGCTTAGTTAGTGCAGAGGGTATTTCTGCTAAGATGAATGATGGAATGGTAGCCTACCTGACCTACCTATGACCTACCTTAGCTGAGGCCTCTGGGCTCTATGAAGTCCCTGTAGGTATTAGGCATGACCTCTAGAGACCTTTAAATTGTAATTCTGAATGTGACTGAAGGGAGAATAATATTTATTCTCATCTTTATAAGTGCCATTTATATAAAGCTCTGGGCATCTAACAAAGATGAAAACAATAGAATGGTTAAAAAGTAATTTTAGTAACCACGCTGGGAAAAGAAAATAGAAAAAAAATGTACAATTTCCAATCTTATGGTGAGACATTAACCCAGGGCCTGTGAACAGACATGAAATAAGCAGAGCAATAACTATTTTATTTGCATTTAATTTTAATAATATTTAGCTTATACATTTGTTGCAATCACAATTTTAAGCAGTGAAGACTAGAACATGTATACCTGTATTGTCTGGGGCTGGATCTAGGATTTAATTTTGTTAGCAAGAACACCTGAGAAGTAGAACATAAGAAGAACCATGCTGAAGCACAACAGCAAACCAGAAGTGTTTTTTCGAACTTCCAGTTTGCCCATTGTGCTGTTTTTTGCACTCCGGAGCTTCAGGAAAGATGAAACATGACTCATGTCATGTGCCCTCTGATATGGCTCTGTGTGACACCCTTGTCAGGTGGCACACGTACCATAGGTTCACCATCACCTTAGAACATAGAATAACAGAGTTGGAAGGGACTTCTGCACTCTTTATAGAGTCTCAACATCTTTTTTTACATTGTGGTGACCAAAACTGGATGCAGTCTTCCAAGCGTGGCCTTACCAAAGCATTATGAAGTGTTATTAATACTTCATGTAATCTTGATTGTACCTCTCTGTTTATGCAGCCATCATCTGTTTTGGCCTTTTTGGCAGTTGCTGCCAAGGTACCACATAGAGTGTACCTGTGCATTTTGTTTTTCTTGCCTTTACACTATTAGGGAAATTTCTCTTTAGTTCTACGTTGCTTCTGTCCTTGGTTAGTTTCCATCCATTGTTTTTTGTCCTGCCTTCTGTGCTTTTGAATATAGGTTGATCACCTCATCATTGTGGTAGCCCCTCAGATATTGGAACACTATTATGTCTCCCCATTCCTTCTTTTCACTGGACTAGACATACTTTAATTACATTAATTGCATCCAGATGTATTCTTATGTGGTTTTTTTATATATATGTTGTGAGCCGCCCCTAGTCATCAGAGAGGGGCGGCATTCAAATCAAATCAAGTCAAGTCAAGTCAAGTCAAATCCAATCCAATCCAATCCAATCCAATCAAATCAAATCAAATCATCAATCAATCCTCAATTCCTGCAACTGTTTGTCATAAGTCTTAGCCTCCATCTCCCAATCATCCTTGCTTCTCTTCTCTCCACTCTTTCCATGGCTCAAACTTGTATTTTGTGATGGCCAAAACTGAAGGCAGTATTCCAAGGGTGACCTTAATAAGGCTGTGTAAAGTGGTACTAATACTTCACATGATCTTGATTCTGTCCCTCTATTAATGCAGCCTGAATTTTTCAAAACATTTTTTTCAGTGGTCTTCATAATCAGACAAGAAGGAAAAACCATTGGATAGCATCACCTCCTCAAATTCATATGGACAGCAGAGCTACATTGGATTTTTTAAAAAATCAATTACTGATGTAAAATGCTATTCTGTTTATGAGACACCATTATATTTCAATTTGGTGTATGATTTTGCCCCATTAAAAGGTATTTTCCCTAAGTTCTTATAAAAAAACATCTGTGTAGCATTTATTTCTATATCATTCTCACTATTTATGCAAATGCAATGGAGGGTTTATTCTCCAGGGATTTCCTTTTAATTTAGACACAGCATGCAGTCCTAGCTTTCAGTGAGTAGTGGAAAGGAAAAAAATGGGACTGAAAGGTATACAAAGTTCATATTGATCTTTGGAAGTGATGTTCTGATCTTTCTCAGGCTGAGATGTTGATTTTTGTAAGTTCTTGTTTCTTCTTTCTCACGAAAAAAATCACATACTCGGGTAGGGTAAGCCTCTTGGCAGACAGAAATGTTAGATACAAAGGCTGGAGTCTGTTTGCCACTGCACAGTACCAGCTTCAGACCTCTTTCTTACAAAGCAAGCTTGAAATATAAATTCTTTTGTTTCAGACATTTATTATAAAAGGAGGAAGCATAGGGACTTGTAGGGTTAAAAGCATGGAGGATAAAATAGAGAGGATGGCAAGAGAAGGTGGACAACAATCATTTGAAAGGCACCATAGAACAGGTCAGCCTTGTGAGTGAAGAATTGTTTATTTATTTCATTTGATTTCTATAGCCACCAATCACAACAGGTGACTAATCATAATATAATATGATGTTGCCTCTAATACAACTAAGTAGAAATTATATCTGTCAAAACTACTGTATTTTTGGCCTATAAGATGCACCTTTGTTTTTGGGGAGGAAAATAGGAGAAAGAATCTGCTTACCAGATATTCATCTGGTTAGCATCCTTAGTCTGGTCAGCTTTAGAACATTATTTTATTCCCTGGTTATGGCTTTTAAGAAAAAACCTATTTGGAGAGGGTAAAAAAACTTTATTCAGAAAGAGTAACTGTTCTGCCAGGCTCTCTGATAGGAGCCTCCCGAAAATTCAAGGGTACAAATTTCAGACACACACACATTTGAAAATTCAAAACAATGTTCTTTATCACAAAATTCAAAATAAACTAAGCACTCTTTTTGTATTGCAAAGAGCACTCTTCCCAAAACAGCTGGGTAGTCTATACAATTTCCCTTAAGCAGTCATTACGTACTTAGCTAGCAGCTGTGAAGAAACTTCACACCCCTTCTTCTTCCAACGAAGTGAGACACACACACTTACACGTTGCTCTGCTTTGTTTTCCAAGGCGTGAAAAAACAGGAGAAAACACAGGATTCCTGACGAACTCTGATCAGATATTCTCCCACAACGACCAAACCCACATGCTGCTATTTATAGCAGCAGCCCTAATTACTGGAGCCCCACCCAAACACAGGTGGCCTCACTTATTTCCTGTAATATGTTCTTACTTGGTCTCTTCTATGCATAATTTTGTGCTTGCGTTGGTCCAAAATGTCATCATCTGAATCAATGGAAGACAAGGGAGATTGACTGCCTGGGCTGTGTGCCAAGCCCTCCTCTGCCGAGTCACTCTCACCTTCTTCTTCGTCCGAGGAAACTAAACTCTGAACTGATTCTGTCGGCAATAACACAGGCCTGTGACATGGTGAATTTTCCCCTGCATTCACCTCCCCATTCCCTGGGGCAGGAGCTGGGCCAGAGCCAACCACAACAGTAACAATGAAAGAACTTGCAAGCGGGTAGGAGCTGGGAACATCATTAGCACCTGGTTAGGGTTGGAAAGAAACATTTGGAGCAAGTAGAGCAATAAAAAACCCTGCAAAGACAGGGTTGAAAAACATTCTTGACAGAGAGTAACAATGAATGAGATTGCAAACGGGAAAGAGCTGGGAACATTGTTAGCACCTAGTTAGGGCTGGAAAGAAACATTTGAAGCGAGTAAGAGCAATGAAAAAAAAAACCTGCAAAGCCTTAGGGCTTTGAAAACTTTCTTTGCAGAGTAACAATGTAGAACCTGCAAGGTAAGAGCTGGGAAGATCATTAGCACCTAGTTAGCACTGGGGAAAAAAAGCTTCAGAAAAGCTATATTCAGAGTATAAGACGCACCTGAATTTTCAGCTTCTTTTAGGGAGGAAAAAGGTGTGTCTTATACTCTGAAAAATACGGTTATTGCTATATAAGCTTGATTTGGTTACTGAGTTAACTATGGGTTCATGCCATAAACTGAAATAAATTAATAAACCAGGTAAATTGTATAACCAAAAGAAATCAAGGTGGAAATTATCCATGCCATTTTATAACTGACATTGATTCAGTCAGTGCAGTGCTCCTTGGAGAAACTGCTATAATATACAGTATCATGTCAATGAAATGGCTTATTGCTATTCATTCATTCATTCATTCATTTATTCATTCATTTATTTATTTATTTATTGTTAGAGTTGGAAGGGACCATGCGGGTCATCAAGTCCAACCCCCTACCTAAGCAGGAACCCTATAGCATCTCAGCCAAATGGCAGTCCAATTTCCTCTTTAAAATGTCCAGAGTATTGGAGTTCACAACGTCCGCTGGTAGGTTGTTCCACTGGTTGATCGTTCTGACCATCAGGAAGTTGTTCCTTATTTCCAGGTTGAATCTCTCCTTGGTCAGCTTCCAGACGTTGTTCCTCATCCGACCCTCCGGTGCCCTGGAGAATAAAGTGATCCCCTCCTCTCTGTGGCAACCACTCATATACCTGTAGACTGCTATCATGTCCATTCTGGCCCTCCTTTTCTCTAGGCTATCCATGCCCAGTTCCCACAGTCTCTCTTCGTAAGTCTTGGTTTCTAGTCCCCTGATCATTTTGGTTGCTCTTTTCTGTACCTTCTCCAGATTTTCAATATCTTTTTTGAAGTGTGGTGGCCAGAACTGAACACAGTACTCCAGGTATGGTCTGACCAGGGCATAGTAGAGTGGTATTAAGACTTCCCTGGTCTTGGAGTATATTCCCCTGTTGATGCAGTTTAGGATTGTATTGGCTTTTTTGGCTGCTGCTGCTCATTGTTGGCTCATGTTTAGTTGATTATCCACCAAGACTCTGAGATCTCTTTTGCAGTCGCTACTGCTAAGAGGGGTTTCTCTGAGGCTGTATGTGTGTCCATTTTAATTCTTGTTCTGTGGGACCTAACCGGTCGCTGGGATTTGTGTGGCAAAAGGTGGTCTCGGAGATATTCTGGTCCTATTATGTTAATTTCATATTGTCTATTTAACAGAAACAGTGATCATTTTGAAGAAATACAGGTATCAGCAGGTATCAGGAGAAGCGAGCAAATGATATAATAAAGCAATGTCCCAATTTCATTCCACCATTTAAACAGGAAGGAAGGGACTTGATAATGCCCTTGAATATCAAACAAATTTAAATCAGCCAATGTCAATGAATCCTTTCAAAAGCTTCAGTAGGCAACTAATTTGGGAGAATAGGCCTACCCACTCTTTTCTATGACAACACTTCAAATATTGGAAGACCGCTAATATACAGACAATGTTAAGTAAGTCATTATTTTCCATTCATTAGATCACAAGTTCTATTCTGTTTATTGTAGCTTATCTATTCGGTAAACATAAATATATAAACAATGCATAATTTTTAGAAAGTACTTTTGTCTTAAGATTTCCTTGCTCCTCTGATGAAAGGATAGCACCTTTTGGTGCTAAATGGATTTCTAAAATGTAAACCTGCCTACTTTCAAATGAAATGCCATAATTAAATATCTCAATCTTCTCCGTTTATGGTATGGACAGTTTGTGTCTTTTATCTTTCACATCAAAAATCAGCTCTTCATTTTTTTTTCTTTGATGTAGTTTTTGAGGTTTCATACCTACTTCTTTTTCTCCATCCTTTTAAAAAAATAGAATCAAAGAAAGGTAAAGATTCTGACCTTCCTTTCAGATGTCAGAAAACTCTCACAAAATGTATTTCAACAAGCTCCAATTTGAAATCACATTCATACATACAATCCATTTTCTTTCTGTTTTTCAGAAATCTAGGCCCTTAGTTCCCATTTTACTTGCCGTGGATGCCTGGTGACCTTGGCATTTGGTAGTTAAGCCTGCTCTAATCTGATAATGCCACTGATCCAGCTCTGCGTGTTGCATCCTGATCATATTGAAATATGTTCTAATCTAAAGCTATTCAAATTGCAGTCAGTCTTGAAGTACAGGGTTAGCTTCCCAGCATGGAACATTGCAGTGAAAAAGAGAGGCTTAGCAACCATTAGTTATTCCAACAACTGGGATAGTAGTTGGGCAAGCATATTCTGCTTCAACTAGAAATTTATCTCAGGATGGAGGAAAGGAAAGATTAATAATAATAATAATAATAATAATAATAATAATAATAATAACAACAACAACAACAACAACAACAACAACACATCAGACATCCTGATTGTGGAGAAAAAGGAAGTATGGATCATCGACATCGCAATCCCAGGGGACAGCAGAATTGAGAAGCAATTAGAGAAATTAGTGAAATACGAAGACCTAAAAATCGAGCTGCAACGACTCTGGCATAAGCCAGTGGTACTTGGCACGCTGGGCGCAGTACCAAAGGATCTCAGCGGACATTTGAAAACCATCGGAATTGACAAAATCTCCATCTGTCAATTGCAAAAGGCCGCTGTACTGGGATCGGCAAACATAATTCGCCGCTACATCACTCAGTCTTAGGCCCTTGGGAAGTGCCTGACTGGTGATGAAATACGAAATCCAGCATAGTGATCTCATTTTCTGTGTTGTAATAATAATAATAATAATAATAATAATAATAATAATAATAATAATAATAATAATAATAAATCTTTTGTCTGCTCTAGCAGAAGTCATTATGCATATTGCTAAACTTTATTCACATATAGCCATAATGGCAAACCTATGGGACATAAGCCACAGGTGGCAGGCAGAGCCATATCAGAGGTCACATGAGATATTGCCCTATGTCAGCTCCAGTGTGCATGCTCATGTTGTTGGCTGGCTGATTTTCAGCCTTGATGAAGGCTGTTTCACTCTCTGGATGCTTCAGGGAAGCTTCCTTGAATCCCTGGAGTACAAAAACAGCACAACTGGCAAACAGGAAGTGCATTTTCTGAACCTCTGATTTGCCTGGTGGGCTGATTTTCACATTCCAGGGCTTTAGGAAGCTTCCCTTAACCCTCCAGAGTGCAGAAAACAGCACAATGCCGCCGGCGACTCACCGCTGGCGAGGGTTGCGGCGTGGGCCGGGGAAGGAGGCCGCCATGTTGGGGCGGAGCCTGCGGCCCCCATGTCATCCCCGGGGGCCGCAGCGTGTCGCCTGGGTGCATGGTCACCCAGTGAACCGGGCAGGAGGGAGGCAGCCCTATAAAAGGGGCTGCCTCGTGGCGCAGTGCCTCCTGCCCGCCGGCGCTGGACATCTCTTGCTCCCGAGCTCGCCGCAGGCCGGATCAGCGAGGAACGAGCAGCGCGCTTTTCTCCCCGACGGGAGGACTGGGGTGGACGGTTTGTAAGCCCCCGGGATCGATGGCGATCGCCGGGGGCGGCCCTGGTCTACGGGGGTGGGGGTGCGGCGGCGCCCAGCGCCCGTGCACGGGCCGTTCGTGGCGTCGTCGCTTCTCCTTTGTTCGTTGCCGGCGGCGCGCAGGACGGCGCCGGCCCGAAAAATTGCAGGATTCGCCGGCGGCTTGCTTGGGAAAGGGAGGAGGGGGTCAGATGGCTGCTGTGCCGGCGCCCCTCCTCCCCCCCACCCCCGCGGCATCGTGTAAATGGCGGCAGGGCGCGCGGGGCGTCGACGGCTTGCCGGCCGGGTTTGCCCGGCCGGTGTGCCGCCGGGTGGTTGCTCTGACACCAGAGCATGGGAACATTGTCTCCAAAGGCTCCTTCATTTTATGAAGGGAATGATGATGAATTTGTTGATCTTCTCTAGCATGAAGCTAGAAACTTATGGCAAAAGCAATATGATTGCAAGATGATACATATTTATGGAGAGATGATTTAATTAAGTTAACATAAAGCACGCAAATATAGCTTGTCACACAAACCACAAGCAATGGCCATTCGTTCCATAATTAAACTGCCATAAACATGAGATGTAAACTTAGAGCTATACTTCCCTTATCTTACTATAGTTTGTAGAAATTTTGATCTATTTTTTATTTTATTTTAATTATTTATTTATTTGTCAAACATGTATAAGATAGTAGTTTGTATAAACATAACAAGTAATGATAAAATAAAGGACAATAGGACAGTGCTAGTAGGCCCGATAGTGCGCTTATGTATGCCCCTTGCAGACATTTTAGAAACAGGGAGAGGTCAACTATAGACAATCTAAGGTTAAAGGTTTTGGGGAAGAAACCCCAGAGTCAGGTAGTGCATTTCAGGCATCGATCACTCGACTGCTGCAGTCGTATTTTCTGCAGTTGAGTTTAGAGCAGTTTACATTTAGTTGACTCTATTCCATGCTCGTGTATTGCTGTGGTTGAAGGTGATTCCAAAGCCATTCATCTGAATTAAGCTGTTTCTGGATATATCTTTAGCGTAAAGCCTTTCACCAGTGATCTGGCACTATCACTATTCTCATTGGCATAAAGGCTGTACTAATACATCTATTTTATTTCTTTATTATTAACAAGAATTGGGCATAACCCAACAATCAAGTGCTGACCATACATGAGCAGGGACCGATTCTGTCCTGGATTCTATCCAATAACCTGACTCATTTGGTGCAAAGAATTCGGTGAGATCATCTGTCCCAATTTTCTCCCTTGGGAAACTTTCTTCAGACCGGATTCAAAGTTCTGTATATCCATGATAACATTAGAAGATTTTCTTGGAGTCAGTCTTGCTCATTCAACTAAGATCAGCTAGGCCATTCCAGACCTTCAGGGATCAAGTGGTCCACTGGTCTACCACAGAGCAACCATTGTGCCTCTGATAGTTTTCATCCTTCAAGTATTTATGAACTATACATGCTGGTTAGGAATGCTGTAATACAGCAACATCTGGAGAACAAAAATATGGATAGGTCCTACATACCTTTCCTATTTTATAAAACTCCTCTCCAACTTGAAATTTATAAAAAAAGAAAAAAAAAGGGAAAAAAATGATTACTGCCTAAATCCATTCTGAAATGGTCACTTTTCCCATATGAATTACCACATAGGTTCTATTGTTGAGAAATGCATTGTAATATTGCTTGGTTTTCTAGCAACGACGATTAAAAGTAGAAGTAGTCGGTGCATAGGTTCATGGGGACACAATCTGAAGTTAGTTGGGGGAAAGATCAATGGCAACATGAGAAAGTATTATTTTACTGAAAGAGTAGTAGATCCTTGGAACAAACTTCCAGCAGACGTGGTTGGTAAATCCACAGTAACCGAATTTAAACATGCCTGGGATAAACATATATCCATTGTAAGATAAAATACAGGAAATAGTAACAGGGCAGACTAGATGGACCATGGGGTCTTTTTCTGCCGTCAGTCTTCTATGTTTCTATGTTTCTATAAGCTGTACTTAAATTCTTAACTATTAAAGAATTAGCAGATAAACTAAATTTCTAAGCCAATCAGTGGTCTTGTGACAATTGAATAAAGTTCTACTATAAGATTTATTCCAGCTTTCTGCTGCTGCGACAGAGAAGACTGCTTAGAACATAACTTGGATTACAGTTCAAAAAATGGACAGAACTGTACTCCAATAGAACTATAAAGCATGATATTGGGAAACACTGGAGAAGATTAATTTAAGCAGAGGTGACTCAGAACTCAAGGCATGGTCCATGACTTACAACCGTTCATTTAATGCCTGTTTGAAGTTACAATGATGCTTAAAAAGTGGTGTATGGATCGTCCCCACACTTAAATCCATTGCAGAGTACACCGTGATCATTTGATCAAATTTTGGGTCCTTGGCAACGACAAAACATTTATGCTGGTTGCCGCATCCTGGGGTCATGTGATCACCATTTATGACCTACCCTTGATATTCTAACTAACAAAGTAAAGGTAGACAGCCAGATTCACTTAAGAACTCTGGCCAAAAGAAGTTGTACAATCAAATAGAACTCACTTAGCAGCAGAAGATCCAGCCTCACTTGTAGTCAGCTATATCGAAGTGGGGGTGTTAGGAGGTTAACATTAATACTATGGTTATAATGATTAAGTTAGGTTGGTCTAGCTAATGCATGCGCTAACGGTAAAGGAGGCATTTTCAGGGGCCTTTGCTTCCCTGCATAAAATTCTCGCTACTATTCTATTCCCTGGGGGAACGAGCAGGGCCACGGAGCTTGGCTCGTCTCCCAGACAATTTAAGGCTGAAGAAGAGTGTGGTGACTGCCTGAGGGGAATACAGGAACATGGGGCTGCGACGGTGGCACAGCTGGTTCAGCGGCAGGGAAGCGAGACAGCAACAGAAGGCCCGGTTTGTTAGCAGGGAGTATGTGCGCATGGGCAGGCTGGTTGGCAGCCACATGGCTTGGGCGGGGGCACAGGGTACCCAGAATGGTGGGCGGCGCCTTCGCTCAAGCAAAGGAGTGCAGGTGGGGACCACACGGTTACACGCCCTCGTGTATGGGCAACAAGGGGGGGCTTAGCTCTCCTAACAAAAGACCCGGTGGCTAACTATTTGAAGACACGGGGAATGATCAAGGGATGGTCCTGGGAAAGGACGCAGATGGGGGAGAAATTAGTAAGCCGCTATACATTACCCAGTTTCAGGGGCAGCGGCATTGGGGGAGACCCAGCTTCTCACCCAGTGAGGCAAGGCCGTTTCACTCAACAGCCAAATCTATGGCCTTTGGGACACGGAGGTATGCCAGGAGCTGTCCTGGTCGCACAGTAGTGGATCATGTACGGTTCCCTGGGCCAGGAAATCGATGTTACATTGGGGGCTGTGGCAACCGCGTCGGTTGTGCTCGGAGTCTCCAGTAACGCAGATGGTGGATTGATCACCGGCCAGGCGTATCTAACAGGACAGAGGCCTGGGTGTGAGGGACCCAGTCCAGGTACAGCGAGGAAGCCAGGGAATGGTTCCCTTTGTACCATAAGACGGGCCTCCAATGAGGGGATTGGATACTGTAGCCTAGAGGATAATTCTCTGCCTTACAAGGCAAAGGTTGCAGGTTCAAGTCCCAGTGGGACCCACCTCTGATACAGGGTATATCAAAAGTTGGAGTTGAAGATTAAGAATCTTACAAACAATTTAAGTTTGGATATTCAGAAACCAAGGTAGTGATTTTCAAATAGCGGTTGGGGGCCGTTACAGGAGCATTGGCAGGATATCGGGTGGTATTCCCTCAGCAGTACTGATTGCGGTTTTCAGCAAGTTCTCCGCACAGTAATGAATACGGTGGCGGTTCAAAGTCAGTGGGTTTTCGTGGCGTTGATTCAAGCACCCGAGTACAAGCGTTTTTGTTTTTGTTTTGTTTTTTTGGGAGCGGGTGGATAACACTGTCTTGTTATTCTTATCGTTTCTCTAGGTCCTGGCCCTGCTCCACCGTGTTACGCGCAAAGTGCGAAGGAGCCGCCCTTTCCTTTGCCCACAGTGGCAAACTGCGGCCACTGCGTGGCATGTCGGCTGGATGTACAGCTGCAACATTATCTTCAGGAATGTGGAGGTTGCTGAGTCACTGGGGCTTCAGTGGAAGGGGCTTGAGCTCGGAGGTCTCCGTTGAGACGGGCCTCTCCCGTTTGGAAAGTTGGGAGCTATGAGGGGCCGGACCCAGATTGTTTGGTGTTGCACACTGGTGGCAACCACCTGTTGCTGGTGAATTGGGAAAGGTGGCCTGACACACGCGTGTGTACCATATATTGCCACGGAGGTGCTGGAGGTATGCCAAGAGCCCAAGGCGGTGGAGGATGCCAGGTAGAGAGTTAACAGGGCTGCGAAGGAATGGGTACTCCAGATGGGGGGGTGGAGTGTTAGGTCACCCCAACATCAGAGCATCCCAGCTAGCTTTATTCAGAAGGGACAGGGTACATTTGACAGACGAGGGGAATGACAAATTCATAACGGACCTGCAGAGGTGCCTGCACATTCATGTGCAGGGGGGGGAGCAGGGGGAATAAATTTATAATTTCACCCCCTGCTGTGGCCGAAAGGGGGCGGAAATGGGCGTCAGCAGCAACTGTGTGATCTCCTTTAGGGGCACCTCTACTGAGGTGAGGGGCGATCTCCTTCTCGGAGTACAGGGCTCGACCGGCTTGGGTTCGGGGAGGGGGTCGCTCCTGTGGCTCGCTGCCTGTGGCGTATCAGAGACCAGTGGCGAGCCATCCCACACGCCGTGGGGGCGTGTCATTGGGCAGGGGGCAGGTGTAATTTTACCTGACCCTGCACCCGGGCAAGGAGCTTTCGCCCTAGAGTTGCTCAAGTGAGTTTGTTGCAAAGTTAACTCCGCCCCCATTTGATTTATGCACCTTTGCAGGTCACGTGGTTAATTGGCTAAATAGTTAATTTGAATTTGTTTAATAAAAGTGACCCTATTTATACCCACACCTTTGTGTCCGACTGTTACTCCGCCTGCGCCGCAATGCCGCCGGCGACTCACCGCTGGCGAGGGTTGCGGCGTGGGCCGGGGAAGGAGGCCGCCATGTTGGGGCGGAGCCTGCGGCCCCCACGTCATCCCCGGGGGCCGCAGCGTGTCGCCTGGGTGCATGGTCACCCAGTGAACCGGGCAGGAGGGAGGCAGCCCTATAAAAGGGGCTGCCTCGTGGCGCAGTGCCTCCTGCCCGCCGGCGCTGGACACCCGCCCACCCTCCCTCTGTTACAGGGTGCATATGATGGGTCGCCCTCGGTGGGGCCGAGTAGGAATTTTTTGCAGTCACAAGGAATTGGCCGAATTGTGGCTGTTTTTTCGCCTACTCCACTCTGTGCGTGGGAGTGTGTGGTTAGGGGGTGGTCTAACCAACTAGCGCCCCCCCTCAAGGTCACTGGGGGGGGGACGGCCGGAAAGGGGGCGGAAATGGGCGTAAGCAGCAACTGTGTGATCTCCTTTAGGGGCACCTCTACTGAGGTGAGGGGCGATCTCCTTCTCGGAGTACAGGGCTCGACCGGCTTGGGTTCGGGGAGGGGGTCGCTCCTGTGGCTCGCTGCCTGTGGCGTATCAGAGACCAGTGGCGAGCCATCCCACACGCCGTGGGGGCGTGTCATTGGGCAGGGGGCAGGTGTAATTTTACCTGACCCTGCACCCGGGCAAGGAGCTTTCGCCCTAGAGTTGCTCAAGTGAGTTTGTTGCAAAGTTAACTCCGCCCCCATTTGATTTATGCACCTTTGCAGGTCACGTGGTTAATTGGCTAAATAGTTAATTTGAATTTGTTTAATAAAAGTGACCCTATTTATACCCACACCTTTGTGTCCGACTGTTACTCCGCCTGCGCCGCAATGGGCAAACCGGAAGTCCATTGTTCTGAACTTCCGGTTTGCCCATTTGCCCGGTTTTTTTTCACCATCCCAGGCTTCAGTGAGGCCTGTGCACATATGTGGGGATGGGGGCGGTATTGTGTGCATGCGTAGGGGCAGCATGAGGGGTTGCACATGTATGGGGGGAGGGAAGGTGTGTGGGCATGTGTACACATGCTAGCATGCCTATACACACACCCTTTTGACATGAGAATCAAAAAAGGTTCGCCATCAGTGACATATAACATTTATTTATTTATGTATTTATTTATGTATTTATTTATGTATTTATTTATGTATTCATTCATTCATTCGTTCGTTTGTTCGTTTGTTCATTTATTTAATTTGACTTCTATGCCGCCCAGTCCCAAAGGACTCATGGCAGCTGACAACAATATAAAATTACAATGACAATAATAAAAAGAAGTCAAAGAAGAAAGCTAGCAATTACTAAAATCTAAAATGATTCAACAACACATACTAATCATTCATACCAAATTCATATATATGGACAAGCTAGTGGATTGATTTAAGGTCCCTAGGCCTGCTGGCATAGCATTGGACTAGGGATCTTTTTTTTTCATAGTACAGTGGTACCTCTACTTAAGAACGCCTCTACTTAAGAACTTTTCTAGATAAGAACCAGGTGTTCAAGATTTTTTTGCCTCTTCTTAAGAATCACTTTCTACTTAAGAACCGGAGCCCAGAAAAATTTCCCAGGAAAATTGAGAGCGGCACGAAGGCCCGGACAATTCCCCCTTTAATCCCGTCCATCTCGGCCTTTTCTGGACTGCTTGCCTGCCTGGGTTTCTCTCTCTGGCGCAGTGTATGGGAGGCAGCTTCGCGCCGGGTGTATGGGAGGCGCGTGCTCCGCCTCGCCGCTTCAGAGTCCCTCTTTCTTTTTTTAAGCCTTAAAGTTTTGGATTTTTTTGATTCACTTCACCTCATCTTCTTCCTTCAGCAGCGACTATCCTCCTCCTCCTCTTCTTCCTTCTCCTCCTCTTACCCAAATTCCGAGCTTTTATTTCTTTCCTAATGGGTTTGCACACATTATTTGCTTTTACATTGATTCCTATGGGAAGAATTGCTTCTACTTACAAACTTTTCTACTTAAGAACCTGGTCCTGGAATGAATTAAGTTCTTATGTAGAGGTACCACTGTACTTTTTTTTTTTTTTTGGATAGCTGGCTCAAATCCTGCATATTGACAAATTTCTAAATACAGAAACAAAGGGGAGGTTCTCAAGAAAGACTCCTGATAATATTAGTAGTCCAAGACATCATGTGGCTGCTGTAGGAAACCTCCCTGGGAAATACTGATAATAAAAAAGGAAAGACACAGGAGACCCAACATTTGTATTATCATTTCCATGTTCTCTTTGCAAACTTGATTGTCGGAACATTAATTTCATTTAATGACTGACAGCTGGTGTAAAGCCAGCCTGATCACATTCTTTGCGTTTTGCAAACATCATATCGCTGAGAGCAATATTTATTCAGGCTTTTCTTACATTGGCCTCGGTGGAATCAGCTAGACTTTTCATTGCGGGAACCTATCTTGTAGTATTACACATGAATTAAATTTCAGCCGACAGCTGGTCAAGAAAAGAAGAAATCCACATAATACAGGGATGATCTTCCAAACTTTCTTACAGGTTCTTTGTTTATCAGGGGTGTGATTAGCTTCAATTCAGAGATTGATTTTGCAGGTTCAGTTCAAAGCCAGTGGGATTTAATTAACTTTCAGAATCACACTGGAAGGTTGAATTGGATTGGATGAACTAAATTGATTAATTAGGTAATTTGGAAAGGCCTTTGTGCTCTTTTCTAAATTGATAGGGAAACTCAAACTGAAACAACTTGAATAGCTCAATTGATTTGAAATGTTAGATGGGATCAATAACCTGAATAAAATTTGAATCAGATATTAGCTAATGTCTGAATAGGCTATGGATTACAGTAGTCCCTCACCTATCGCTGGTGTTACGTTCCAGACCTGGCCGCGATAGGTGAAATCCGCGATGGGGAATTTATCGACTGATAGTACTTATTTAAGTATTTATATTGTAATTGTTTGGTAGTTTTCATTGTTTTAAGTGTTTATAAACCCTTCCCACACAGTATTTATTTTAGATACAGTATTTAAATACAGTATTTACAATTTTAGATATATATTTTTTTTAAAAAAACCTGCCGATCGATTTCGGCGGGCTGTTTAAATCTGCCGATCGGCTTCCTCAGAAACCCGCGATGAAGTGAAGCCGCAGTAGGTGAAGCGCGGTATAGCGAGGGACTACTGTATATCAAATGATATAAGTCACTATCAGCTTCTTGTCTTTAACCGGGAATACTGTTACTCTCTGCTTCTCATTTTTGTCATGCCTGCCTATATTTTGTATTGTATTTGTATTTATTAGATTTGTATGCCGCCCCTCTCCGAAGACTCGGGGCAGCTAACAACAATAAAAAAGACAATGTGAACAAATCTAATATTAAAAATAATCTAAAAAACCCCAATTTAAAGAACGAATCATACATACAAGCATACAATGTATAAATTCTATAAGCCTAGGGGGAAGGGAAAATTTCAATTCCCCCATGCCTGATGACAGAGGTGGGTTTTAAGGAGCTTGCGAAAGGCAAGGAGGGTGGGGGCAACTCTGATATCTGGGGGGAGCTGGTTCCAGAGGGTCGGGGCCACCACAGAGAAGGCTCTTCTCCTGGGTCCCGCCAAAAGACATTGTTTAGTCGACGGGACCCAGAGAAGGCCAACTCTGTGGGACCTAACCGGTCGCTGGGATTCGTGTGGCAGAAGGCGGTCCCGGAGATATTTTATACCTATTAAAGAAGCCATAGTGTGGATGTTAAAGTACCAGGTTAGAAACCAGAAGATTATGATCTGCCTTAAGCATGAAATGTGACTAGGTGACTTCGAACTACCCACATGTTCTCAGCCCAATATACTTCACAGCAGGGATGTGTTCCTTCGGTTTGGACCAGATCGCCCAAACTGTTGGCAACCTGCTGGTGACATAATTTAGCATCACGGAGTTGGTTTTGTCTGTGCTGGTCCATGCACGCCATCTTTATTTGGGGGGGGGGGATTTTCAGCAATTTTTTCACTTTGTTTGTGGCTTCTCCTTGTCCTCTGCTGTGGAAAAAAGCCATCCTGCCTGCCCTTGGGTTAATACCAACCTTTATTTCTTTATCCGAAGCACAGATGAACAACTGCTCAGTTGTGCTTCAGCTGGGCAAGCATAGAAGTGATATTTATTTATTTGTTTGTTTGTTTGTTTGTTTGTTTGTTTGTTTGTTTGTTTGTTTGTTTGTTTGTTTGTTTATTAGATTTCTATGCCACCCTTCTTGAGGCGACTCAGGGTGGCGTACAACATTATAAATGCAAACAATATATGTAAAGAAATCTAATTGCAGTGGTACCTCTACTTGAGTTTATTTATATATTTATTTATTTATTCGATTTTTATGCCGCCCTTCTTCTTAGACTCAGGGCGGCTTACAACATGTTAGCAATAACACTTTTTAACAGAGCCAGCCTATTGCCCCCACAATCTGGGTCCTCATTTTACCTACCTCGGAAGGATGGAAGGCTGAGTCAACCTTGAGCCGGTGATGAGATTTGAACCGCTGACCTTCAGATCTACAGTCAGCTTTAGTGGCCTGCAGTACAGCACTCTACCTGCTGTGCCACCCCGGCTCTGTGTTGGGTGGGAGGAGGAGGAGGAAGAAGAGGAGGAGGACAGTCGTTGCTGAAGGAAGAAGGTGAGGTGAGCTGCCTCTTCCTTCCCATGCTGAAGGGCTCCCCTCTCCTCTTGCTCACTTGCTTTGTAGCCAGTGCCTTTCCTTCACTGTGGTGATCCCTCAGCTGCCCAGGGCGAAGGGAGTGTATCTTTTCTCTGGGTGCTGGCAGGGGTTTATTCTCTCTCCAAGCGCCCAGAAAAAGGAAAATGCTTTGTTTGCTCTAGGCTACCAAAGCCTCCTTAAGCGCTTCCTTAAGCTCCTCTGGCAGCCCAGAAAAGACTAAACAAAAGTCGGGATTAAAGGGGGAATGGCAGGAAACTGGCCGAGCCTTCATGCCACTCTCAAATTTCCTGGGAAATTTTTCTAGGTTTGGGTTCTTAAGAAGAAAATGGTTATTAAGAAGAGGCCAAAAAATCTTGAACACGCAGTTCTTATTTAGAAAAGTTCTTAAGTAGAGGCGTTCTTAAGTAGAGGTACCACTGTATTTTAAAAAGAAATATACAAAATTACTAAAATTCTAGAAAAAACCCATGTACAGTCATGCACGTTCATCCAATTCAATCATTCGTAATATAATAAAATTGAACGAAGGGGAACACACGTGTGCGAAACATCACAATGTGTGATGGTAATGACGGCAAGTGGAACTCACCGCTGCCTGACAGGATTGTTGTAGGGAAAATAGGAAGATAAAGTTTTCTGCCTTGAGTTAATCTCCATCTCAAAGGTAAAATTAGGTCCCACAGAGTTGGCCTTCTCCAGATCCCGTCGACTAAACAATGTCGTCTGGCGGGTCCCAGGGGAAGAGCCTTCTCTGTGGCGGCCCCGACTCTCTGGAACCAGCTCCCCCTGGAGATTAGAACTGCCCCCACCCTCCTTGCCTTTTGTAAACTCCTTAAAACTCACCTCTGCGTCAGGCATGGGGGAATTGAGGCATTCCCCCTCTCTCCCCCAGGGCCTATATCATTTATGTATGGTGTGTTTGTGTGTATGTCTGGTTTAATAATGGGTTTTTTAAATGTTTTTTTAAATTTATTAGATTTGTTATGAATTGTCTTATTGTATGCTGTGAGCCGCCCCGAGTCTAAAAAGAAGGGCGGCGTAATAAATAGATAGATAGATAGATAGATAGATAGATAGATAGATAGATGATTGATAGATAGATAGATAGATAGATAGATAGATAAAACTAAAACTAAAACTAAAACTAAAACTAAAACTAAAACTAAAACTAAAACTAAAACTAAAACTAAAACTAAAACTAAAACTAAAACTAAAACTAAAACTAAAAATAAAAATAAAAATAAAAATAAAAATAAAAATAAAAATAAAAATAAAAATAAAAATAAAAATAAAAATAAAAATAAAAATAAAAATAAAAATAAAAATAAAAATAAAAATAAAAATAAAAATAAAAATAAAAATAAAAATAAAAATAAAAATAAAAATTAGCCAAACATTGAAGGTAATACCTGTTACTACCTTTGGCTATGCCTGCATACCCACTGTTTTGATTCCGATTGTTTATGAAGCAAGTTTGTCTTGTCTTTTGACAGTGCTTTATATATTCTCTTCTGAGTTTAAGATGCTGCTGCCTCTGAGAGTTTGGACTCTTCTTTGCCTAATGATTGGCTTCCTTCTGTTGATCTGTGCCTCTTACATTTTTTTAAACCTTGGTTTTATAGGTCATCACCGTTGCTTGGGTTCCCAGTGGAAGGGATGACTTGATCTGCAGCCCCGAAGCTTCAGATAAAGACTGAGAGTAGCTTCCTGGTTTTAACAGCTATCTTAGAGTGTGTTCTTTCTGTCATGTAAACCTGACTGGCTGCTTCTTTGCTTCTGAGACCAATTCAAGCTGCTGACACTACTCATCTTTAAAGCCTTAAATATTTTAGGAGCCAACTCTCTGAAGCATTTTCCCTAGATGAAATCAGTTGGCCTTGTTCCAATTTCCTCTCTGTACTTGCCTTGTTGGATTCTGCTACATGCCTATGAAAGGGAAAGCTTTAGGAAAGCACTAAAATGGGGGGAAGGGGGATATAAATCCACCTTAAACTTAAAAGAAAAATCTCGGGTCTCTCTTATTTAGTTTTTATTTATTTTATTTGTTTTATTTATTTATTTATTTTATTTGTTTTATTTTATCTATCTATCTATCTATCTATCTATCTATCTATCTATCTACCTACCTACCTACCTACTTATTTACTTACTTACTTACTTACTTACTTACTTACTTACTTACTTACTTACTTACTTACTTATTTAATGAATTGGTCTTGTTTGCCACCTCTCTCTGTGGATTCGAGGTGGGTCAGAACATATCAATAGAAAACACAATATATAAATACATCTAAATCCAATTAACATAAATAATTAGTTTAAAATATTCTAAAAAGTTAAACATTTAAAAATAATTCATTCAAGTAAACACTGCAACCATTCTACAAATTCAAATTCCAGAGGGTGGGGTCTAGTGACCCCAAGCCTAGCAGCATAAATATGTTTTCAGATTTTTACAAAAGGCAAGGAGGGTGGGGGCAGTATGAATCTCCTGGGGGATCTGGCCCCCACAGAGAAGGCTCTTCTCCTAGGCCCTGCCAAGTGACATTGCCTAGTTGACAGGACCTGGATAAGGCCAACTCTGTGGGATCTAACCGGATGCTGGGATTCATGCGGCAGAAGGCGGTCCCGTAAGTAATCTGGTCCCATGCCATGGAGGCCTTTATAGGTCATAATTACTACCCCAGTTTCTAGGAAAGAGAACACAAGAACAAGGGGGCACAATCTGAGGTTAGTTGGGGGAAGGATCAGAAGTAACATGAGAAAATATTATTTTACTGAAAGAGTAGTAGATGCTTGGAACAAACTTCCAGCAGACATGGTTGGTAAATCCATAGTAACTGAATTTAAACATGCCTGGGATAAACATATATCCATCCTAAAATAAAATACAGATTAGATGGACCATGAGGTCTTTTTCTGCCATCAATCTTCTATGTTGTATGTTTCTAATAGGATAGAGCCAGGTTTTCACAGACATTTTGAATATCATCAAAGAGAGCCATATGGAACTCAAATTCTAGAGGGCAGATGCCATAACAGAGATGTCTATGGAGATTCTTAGTCATCCAGCTCATGGTTGTCCCGAAGGTGCTTTTTTTCAAGAAGCACGTGGACTTTCTGGTTGCTGTTGCTGTAGACATTTCACTTCTCATCCAAGACGATTCTTGAAGTTCTTTTGGATGAGAAGCGAAACATCTTCAGGGAAAAATAACAGAAAATCCCCTTGCCTTCAGGATAACCATAACCCACTTAAGAGAAATACAAATGAATAAATTGTTTATTTATTTATTTATTGGATTTGTTTGCCACTCCTCTCTGTGGACTCAGGGCGGCTCACAACAAACAAGGAATACACAATAAAACAATTTGATCCAATTAATAATAATTAAAAAACTTAAAAACACCCTAAAAATTAAAAGATTCAGTTAACATTCGTTCAATCAACAATTTATTCTAAACACATTCGTTGGTCGGTGGGGAAAGATCTAATGACCTGGCGGCAAAGATGAGTCTTCAAACATTTTCGGAAAGCAATTTTTATTTAATATTACAGCATAATCCCTTCATAATAATGAAGCTCAAAACACCACTGAGAACTATTCAAAAGAAATTAAGCATGCAGAGATGAGATAGGTAATTGGAAGCCTCTTTCACATGGAAGAGAAGGCTTTTAGCACAATATAAAAGTAAATCTTCCTTCCTTCCTTCCTTCCTTCCTTCCTTCCCTCCCTCCTTCCCTCCCTCCCTCCCTCCTTCCTTCCTTCCTCCCTCCTTTCCTTCCTTCCTTCCTTTGGAGAGCAGCGGCATACAAATCTAATAAATAATAATAATAATAATAATAATAATAATAATAATAATTATTATTATTATTATTATTGTTGTTATTATTATTATTATTATTATTATTATTATTATTATTATTATTATTATTATTCCTTTTCGCAGAATCATATGGCTATTTTTGAAGTTGAGTGCAGTCCAGTGAGGGGCTCCTATGGGTACAGTCAGGTACGCAGAAGCGGTAGAAATTTTTTAAATCCCCCCATAAATCTGGATATGTTTTTCCTATTGCAGTAAAAGAGGTTGAATGTGTATAATTTTAGAAGATGGTGTGTGTGTGTGTGTACATACACATACAGTTTAAATAGTAGATAATGTATATTTTTGTGTGCCTGGGTGTAATATGTATGTACACATATGGCATATATACATAGAATTAAATAGTATATTTTGGATGTTCAGTAATAGTAAATAGATAGGGAAATTGTATCTCTTTGAGGTGAGAAGAGGAAAGGCACCCTAACCCTAACCCAAATCCTTGAAGTGAGTGACGTCAAGTAGGCCACCTTTAAGCCAGTCACATCACCTTTAAGCCACCCCCACTCACATGATCGTCAAGCCACTCCCACCTGGTCACATGGCCAGCAAGCTACACCCACAAAATAAGCCACACCCACAGTGTGGTTGCAAAAAAAAATTCAGCCCTTCACTGGTGCAGTCCCAGAAAAAAGTGTATTTGGTTTTGGAAGTTATAGATGAGTGCTGCATGGACATTACTGCCCACTTTGGAACAGCTTTTGCCATCAGAACAAACAAACAGAACAACCTTATTTGTGGTAAACCTTTTTAGGAATGAGCATGGTAAGCTGTCAGGTAAGTAAATAAAGTTCCATGTTTATAGAATGTTGAAATAGATATCATTCTGCTAAGGCAATATGTAAACAGCAATGGCTTTTGAAATAGTACAGTGGCTGTGTTTTGTAAAGGGGTGTTATATTGATAAAGCAAAGCAGGAAGTAAATTACTGAGTTCTCCAAGTGCTCTTCAAAAGTTGGGCTATATACAATTCAGGTAATCAAGAAATTGAATTTACATAGTTATGCGAAGAATTAACCTTCTTTACTTTTGAAGACTCATTATAATTGCATTAAAAACTGGGCATAAAAATATTGAAAATGAAAGCTCCTTTAGAAAAAAATATTAATAAAAGCACATGAACATAGCATCTCTTAAAGCAGGCATACCTATGAAAAGTTAAAGTCCTGGTGTCTTTGTTAATAATAATTGTTATTGAAGGTTTTGATTACAATAATAAAACCGTACACAAAAGAGAGGAGGGGAGGAGGGAGAGAGGGAGAGGGAAATTGCAAGGGAAAAAATAAAATGAAGAAAGTGAGAAAATAAATAGTTAAACAAGCAACATTCGATCTTTATCACAAGTAAAAAATACTTTGAAGCAATAGTTCTTAGAGTTACAGTATATACTGCTTCCTAGTGCTTTATAGCCCTCTCTAAATGGTTTACAATGTATCCTCATTTTGGCAACTTCGGAAGGATGGTAGGCTTATTCAACCTCCTGATCGAATTCCAGGCTATGGGCAGCATTTGCCTGCAATTCTGCATTCTAACCAGTGTTAGATAATTCTAACCAGTGTAATTCTAACCAGAATGATAATCCTTGATCCTCTATAACAGTGGTTTTCAACCTGGGAGTCAGGAACCCTTTGGGGGTCGAATGACAGTTTAACAGGGGTCACCTAATGTTCTGTCTGGGTCACTCCAGAAGCCAATACCAACCCAAAAAGAGAATCCAGACACACTGGTAAAAGGCAAAGGCAGTTTTATAAAATTCAAGAAAAACACAGGTAACAGAAAATGTCCTTACAAACAGGAAAATGCTGTATCTTCAGATATATCCACGAAGGCAAAAGTCCATGCAGCAAAATAGAATTCTTGCTGCCAAGCCGAGGCTGTAGATAGCAGACCTACACCTCCAACGGGTCTTCCAAAGCTGCTGGGCCACAAGCCAGGAACAGAGACGCCGAGAAACAAGACAGGATAACGCAACTCCAAACTGATAACACTCCACATGGCTTCAAGGGCTTGCCTGCCTTTTAAACCCTGCTAAGGAGGACCACACCCAAACCCAGCTGTTCCTAATTCAGTGCTGATAATACTTTTTTAATTGCTCCTTTCTTTGATCTGACCGTCTCTGTCGCATGTCAATGACGGCTTGAGCGTCATCACCTAATGACTACAAACTACTGGCTGGGGAGAGCCCCCCTCCCGGGGCTCTCATGCTGTTCTCCTTCATCCCATTCCTGATTTTCCTCTCCCCCGTCTGACTGTTAATCCCCCTCGTCTTCGCTGTCATCCTCCTCCGGGCATGGAGCCAGCAGAGACACAGCTGGTCCCTGAGCAGCCTCAGGCTGAACCACAACACCTAAGACCATAGGAAAAGACAAACTTCCCATGGTGTTAGGAACTAAAGCTTCTATTCTGGAGCCCTGGAACATATTTTTACAATCCGACCAATCAGATGTTTATAGTGGGAGTGTCCCTCTGATCTTCCTGCCAATCAGCTTAAAGCTCTGTTGGGAGAATTGGTGGTAGACTTATTGTTGGGGACTCACCACAAAATGAGGAACTGTATTAAGGGGTTGCAGCATTAGAAAGCTTGAGAACCAATGCTCTATAAATATATGGAGATTCTCAATAATTGAATCACAGAATCACAGGTTCAAATCTGTGGAATTTTGCTTTCTGTGGTTTTCTTATAAGAACCAGTTGTCAGGAGCATCTGTACTTAATTTCCTGGAGAATTTCTGTTGAACTGGTTTATTCTTCAGCTCTTTGGTCTCTGCCATGGTCATTGTCTCTGTTCTTTTGGAGATATCATGCTTCCTGTAGTGGTTGAAATAGTTAAATTTTGGATTACAAGATAAAATTTATATCCTTCATCACTTGATAAAATACTCCAAATATTAAACATTCAAAAAATTGTAAGTGTTTTTTCCCATTATAAAAACAAATGAAAAATAAAATATTATTTTCCTCACTGTTCATAGTTCAATGTTTAGTTTATGGGCTTCTGTCCATCTTCATTTGGATTCTGCTTTTGTTTTGCAAGTCAGCAGTAAGAACCCAATGTGCCATCTTCTTGGGATAAAGTTCTGAAACACAATCACACTGTTTCTGATATTCCGAGAGATAAAACAGAGAACAATGAATAGCATTAACATTATTTTTTTTTCATTTCTCTTCATATTTCACTCATATACTTTCCCTAGTTTA
The DNA here is from genome assembly GCF_031021105.1 of Erythrolamprus reginae. Taxonomy (NCBI): domain Eukaryota; kingdom Metazoa; phylum Chordata; class Lepidosauria; order Squamata; family Dipsadidae; genus Erythrolamprus; species Erythrolamprus reginae. Next base: position 20,961,383 of record NC_091952.1, on the reverse strand, counting down.
AAACAAATGGGAAGGAAACTTTCCGCTTTAAATTAGATTGGACTTTCAAGAAGTTTGGAATAATATAATTACAGAAAGACCTGGACAGACTAACACAGTGGGCCCACACCAACAAAATGATGTTCAACATCGACAAGAGCAAAGTCCTTCACCTAGGTAAAAAAAAAACCTGGATACACATACAGCCTCAGAGAAACCCCTCTCAGCAGTAGTGACGGCGAAAGAGATCTCGGAGTTTTGGTGGATAATCAACTAAACATGAGCCAACAATGTGCAGCAGCAGCCAAAAAAGTCAATACAATCCTAAACTGCATCAACAGGGGAATACACTCCAAAACCAGGAAAGTCTTAATGCCACTCTACTACGCCCTGGTCAGACCACACCTGGAGTACTGTGTTCAGTTGTGGTCACCACACTTCAAAAAAGACATTGAAACTCTGGAGAAGGTGCAGAAAAGAGCAAACAAAATGATCAGGGGTCTAGAAACCAAGACTTAGGAAGAGAAACTGCGGAAACTGGGCATGGATAGCCTAGAGAAAAGGAGGGCCAGAGCGGACATGATAGCAATCTACAGGTATATGAGGGGTTGCCACAGAGAGGAGTGGATCACTTTATTCACCAGGGCACCGGAGGGCCGGACGAGGAACAATGGCTGGAAGCTGACCAAGGAGAGATTCAGCCTGGAAATAAGGAAGAACTTCCTGATGGTCAGAACGATCAACCAGTGGAACAACCTACCAGAGGATGTTGTGAACTCCAATACTCTGGACATTTTAAGGGGAAATTGGACTGCCATTTGGCTGGGATGCTATAGAGTTCCTGCTTTTGCAGGGGGTTGGAATTGATGACCCGCATGGTCCCTTCCAACTCTACCTAACAATGAATGAATGAATGAATGAATGAATGAATGAATGAATGAATGAATAAATAAATAAATAAATAAATAAATAAATAAATCCAAATTGATGTATCTTTGGGACATTTGCATGAGTTTATTTAACCAATATATATGGCTGCCCAATTTGCTATTGGTAACTTGGCAACTAATACAGAAGGGTTTTTTTAAAAAAAAAGACCAAAAAGTTTTTAAAATAGTGGTGCTCGGATACATGGACCAAAGTCAATCTTCCAATAAGTACTTGAGGGAAGAGATACTAAAATGTGATAAAGTTTTATTTAACTTTTTGTTTTCTCAGAAAGTGCTAATGCATACGGGTTTGCTTTATTTTTTTCCCTCCAAAATTAAAAAGTTTGGGATGCATTTTGGGGTCTTTTAAGTTGGCTAGGAATTTATATGCTTTGCCCCTGATTTTAAATACTGTATTTTTTGGAGTATAAAACGCACTGGAGTATATGATGCACCTTAGTTTTTTGGGGAGGGAAATAGGGAAAAGAATCTGCTTATCTGACCAGCATCCTTAATCTGATCAGCTTCAGCACATTACTTTATCCCCTGATTAGGGCTTTAAAAAACTTTGGTTGGAGAAAGTAACAGTGAAAGAGCTTGCAAGCCTGTAAGAGCTGGGAACATTGTTTGTACCTGGTTAGGGCTGGAAAAAAATATTTGGAGCAAGTAGAGCAATGAAAAAAACCCCTACAAAGATGGGGTTTGAAAACATTCTTTGCAGAGAGTAAGAATGAAAGAGCTTGCAAGCCAATAATAGCTGGGAACATCTTTAGCACCTGGAAAGAAACTTAGAGCAATGAAAAAAAACCCTGCAGACTTAGGACTTGGAAAACATTTTTCGCAGAGAATAACCATAAAAAAACCTGGAAGGTAAGAGCTGGGAAGATTGTTAGCACCTACTCAGGGCTGGGAAAAAAAGTTTTGAAAAAAGCTACATTCAGAATATAAGATGCACCCAAATTTTCATCCTCATTTAAGGAGGGAAAAGTCGCATCTTATACTCTGAAAAATACGGTATATAAAATCAAAAGCTTTTTCTGATTGCAATACCTGAAGCCTTTTAAAGGTTTTAAGGCATTAGACATAGTGAATTATTGAAAGCATAATTTGGCTGTCTTTGTAGAAATTTGTGGGAGGTGGAGGGAGAGAGGAAAAGGCTGCATACATTTAAAAAGATTAAATCATGGCATGTTATCTTGAACGTTATTTCTGATCAAAGAGGACCTCTTGTAATATAGTTGAATATTCTCTCTCTGTCTCTCTCCTTCTTTGAAGATTAAAAGTTAATTTAATTTCACCTTAGTTGTTGGGAAACAACCTCCCCTAAACTAATGCTCCCTAGACACATTGGACTTCAGTTCCCATCATCCCTGGCAAGTTTTAAAGTTGAAATATTCAAATTAAGCTTTTCTTGGTGCTACCACCATTCTATGTAGCATTAGTAAAAGCCTGCTGGGAAAGTGAAATAAAGAAACAGACATTGACTTACTCCTATTTTCACCATTTTCAAAAATATAAAATTAGTGATGGGCGAACCGAACCCACACAATTCGGGTCCGTACCAAATTTTGTGGTGTTTGGTATGCTGAACACGAACCCAAAATGTTTTCAAACTTCGGGCAAAATTCGGGGTGGTGTTCGGCGTTCGGAGCTTTGACGTCACCGGCAGGTTGCTAAGGATGCCAAGGTGATCACTTCCTGGATTCCATGGAATCCAGGAAGTGATCACCTTGGCATCCTTAGCAACCTGCCGGTGACGTCGAAGCTCCGCCCCCGGAATCTCTTCATGGATTCCCTGTTCAGGTTCGGCCGAATTTTGCGTAAAGTTTGTCCGAACTTGCCAAACCCGAACACCGTTGGGTTCGCCCATCACTATATAAAATCTATCTTCTACTCAGAGCTGTCTCTATCTTTAAGTACCCATAGACTCTGATTTTTATTGGAGGAAAACAGACACATGCAGAAAATAGCAGCAAAAGTGGTGATAATTTAAATTAACATCAACTGCGTTGTGGCAAGAGGCAGGTAGGAGAACAAATTATAAATAAATAAATAGAATCAGAATCAGAATAAAGCTGGAAGGCAACTTGCAGGCCTCTTGGTCTAAACCTCTGCTGAAGGAGAAGATCCTACATCAGGGGTGAAGTTAAGCAGGTTCTGACAGGTTCTGGAGAACCAGTTATGGAAATTTTGAGTAATTCAGAGTACTGGCAAACACCACCTCAGTGTTACCTCTTTAGAGGATCCTTCTGATAGAGCAGTCACTTGTCCAGGGGTCGGTCCAGCATCCAGACCCACACTAGCTACAACTGACCATAGAAACATAGAAGATTGACAGCAGAAAAAGACCTCATGATCCATCTAGTCTGCCCTTATACTATTTCCTGTATTTTATCTTACAATGGATATATGTTTAAATTCAGTTACTGTGGATTTACCAACCACATCTGCTGGATGTTTGTTCCAAGGATCTACTACTCTTTCAGTAAAATAATATTTTCTCACGTTGCTTTTGATCTTTCCCCCAGCTAACTTCAGATTGTGTCCCCTTGTTCTTGTGTTCACTTTCCTATTAAAAACACTTCCCTCCTGGACCTTATTTAACCCTTTAACATATTTAAATGTTTCGATTATGTCCCCCCTTTTCCTTCTGTCCTCCAGACTATACAGATTGAGTTCATTAAGTCTTTCCTGATACGTTTTATGCTTAAGACCTTCCACCATTCTTGTAGCCCGGATTTGGACCCGTTCAATTTTGTCAATATCTTTTTGTAGGTGAGGTCTCCAGAACTGAACACAGTATTCCAAATGTGGTCTCACCAGCGCTATATATAGCGGGATCACAATCTCCCTTGACCACTTGGCACTTGAACGGCTCACACAGAGGCATCGCCAGGCTCCAGAAGATATTAGGCAAATTTTGCTGTCCTCTAGGAGGCCGTCCATGGAGAACATATATTTAGCCACTTGGCAGGCCTTCTACAACTGGTGTATGCAGGAGGGACATTCCCCCATTGAATTATCCATTATTAATGTCCTCCCTTTTCCTCCATCAAGTTCAGGCTGAAGGGTTTTCCCCCAACACGCTCTGTCACCCGTTGGCGACCTTCTTGACTGTGCTGTCCTGTGGATCCTGAGACTCCCTCTCTCTCAGCCCACCCTCTGATTCATAGATTCCTCAAAGGGGCTTATCCAAGGCTTGTCCAAGGTTCTCAAAGTACTCACAGGGGTATCCACAGAGTGGATCTTCTCCGGGTCTCGTCAACTAAACAATGTCGCTTGGCGGGACCCAGGGGAAGAGCATTCTCTGTGGCGGCCCCGGCCCTCTGGAACCAACTTCCCCCAGAGATTAGAATTGCCCCCACCCTCCTTGCCTTTCGTAAGCTACTTAAAAGCCACCTCTGCCGCCAGGCATGGGGGAATTGAGATCCTCTTTCCCCCTAGGCCTTTACAATTCTATGCATGGTATGTATGTATGTATGTCTGGTTTTTATACTAATGGGTTTTTAATCATTTTTAGTATTAGATTACTATTGTACACTGCTTTATTGTTGCTGTTATCCACTCCGAATCTCCAGAGAGGGGTGGCATACAAATCCAATAAATGAATGAATGAATGAATGAATGAATGAATGAATGAATGAATAAATAAATAAATAAATAAATAAATAAATAAATAAATATCTGAACTGGCTGCTCTCTCTTTCAGGAATGACCTTTGTGTGTTCTACCCTGATAGAGTGATACTCCGGTTAGACTAGATTCCTAAGGTTAATTACTGTTCTCATAGGTCTCAGAAGTTATTCTCCCTAGTTTTTACTCATGTCCTCTTAATGACATTGGGAGGAAGTGGCACCTACTAGGCATGTGGGGCACACCCTGGAAATTACCTGCAGCACACCTCATTCTTTCATAGGACAGGGACTCTCTTTGTCTCATTTCAGCCCCTTTGCATGGGACAAAATGCTCTCCTTCAGACTGCTTCCATAAGCCATAAGATGTCCTCCTTCTACAAGAAGTCCTCTTTGATCAGAAATAACGTTGGTTTCATACTATTGTTTTCTATGATTTATGGCCATTGGTCATTATCACAACTTTGCAGAATAACTGCACATTCGATGTGAAGTGCTGCCATCACCATGTTTTGTTTTTTTAATAAGGTTTTTTTAGCTACTTTAATATTAGATTTGTCATATATTGTTTATTATTGTGGTGAGCCGCCCCGAGTCTACGGAGAGGGATGGCATACAAATCTAATCAATAAATAAATAATGGCATGATCGTGGCGGTCTACCATGTGGACACCTGGTCATACCCAACTCCTTTCATCCGTCACTACAAACTGGACATTTTCACCTCAGAGGAGGCAGCATTTGTGTGGTGGATGTTGTACGAGGTGTGGCCCACTCAATCGACAGATTACTTTGGTATGTCCCATCCTTGGAGGATAGCTCCCACCTACTATGGAGAAGGGTGTACCTGTAGTCAGTGTTCCCTCTAATTTTTTTGGGGGGTGGGCGGAAAAGTATAGTGTCTGAGCGGCAGTCCCTTCGGGACTGGGTGGCACAGAAATATTAAATAAATAAATAAATAAATAAATAAATAAATAAATAAATAAATAAATAAATAAATAAATAAATAAATAAATAAATAAATAAATAAATAAATAAATAAATAAATAAATAAATAAATAAATAAATAAATAAATAAATAAATAAATAAACAAACAAACAAACAAACAAACAAACAAACAAATAAACAAATAAATAAATAAATAAATAAAGAGATAAATAAAGAGATAAATAAAGAGATAAATAAATAAATAAATAAATAAACAAACAAACAAACAAACAAACAAACAAACAAACAAACAAACAAAAAAACCCACCCTGTTTTGCCTCAGAGAATTTCAAAATAAAATACTGTACTATGTGTCTATAACAGCGAGCTCATAATAGGGCAACTCTATCAATATCAAAATGCCACTTAAATAGTTGAGCTAGTTTCAAAGTAGATTTTTATTTTCTTTCTCTCTTCCTTACTCCCATTCTTTTTCTTTCTCTTTTCCTTCCTCTCTTTTTTCTATCTGTTTCTCTCTCTTCCTCTCTTCCTCTCTCTCTCCTTCCCTCTCACTCTTTCCCTCTCGGCTTCTGGGCAGGTTTGGAAAACTCTGAGTTGATGATGATTTTTAAGTGAGCGATTGCTCACTGCTCAGCTTAGAGGGAACTATGCCTGTAGTATTCCTTGTGTAGGTCTAAGGTCACATTGTTGGGCAAGCCCTAATGTGTTCCTAACCACATTTGGATGCTTTGTCATCTTATTCTGTTAGCATAAGTTAGCATAAGTTAGCATGAGTTTTGAACTCTAGGCTTTGCAACCACGGAACTCTGTGTAGGCCTCAAGGCCTGGGAATAATTCTGGCCTGGGGAAATTCTAGCTTGTAGCAAAATGTAACAGGAGTGCATTTGCTGACACTTCAAAGCTTACTGCCAATACTTCCCTAAATTTGTGTTGTGGTTGGCTCTGGCCCAGCTCCTGCCCCAGGGAATGGGGAGGTGGATGCAGGGGAAAATTCAACATGTCACAGGCCTGTGTTATTGCCGACAGAATCAGTTCAGAGTTTAGTTTCCTCAGACGAAGAAGAAGGTGGGAGTGAATCGGCTGAGGAGGGCTTGGCACACAGCCAAGGCAGTCAATCTTCCTTATCTTCTATAGCTTCAGATGATGACATTTTGGACTCACGCAAGCACAGAATTATGTGCAGAAGAGACCAAGTAAGAACATATTACAGGAAATAAGGGAGGTCACCTGTGTTTGGGTGGGGCTCCAGTAATTAGGGCTGCTGCTGCATGTGGGTTTGGCCATTGTGGAAGAATATCTGTTGCAGTTTCGTCAGGAATCTTGTGTGCTGGACTTTGTTGCTTTTTCACGCGTTTGAAACCAAAGCAGAGCAGCGTGTGTGTGTGTCTCCCTTCGATGGAAGAAGAAGGGGTGTGAAGTTTCTCCACAGCTGCTGGCTAAGTACTTAATGACTGCTTAAGGGAAATTGTACCGACTACCTGGTTGTGTTGGGAAGAGTGCACTTTGCAATACAAAAAAAGGGCTTAGTTTATTTTGACTTTTGTGATAAAGAACATTGTTTTGAATTTTCAAACGTGTGCGTGTCTGAAATTTGTATCCTTGAATTTTCGGGAGGCTCCTATCAGAGAGCCCAGCAGAACAGATTTGCGCTTGCATTTTGTAACATCATGAATGTTCATTGTTCTGTGTATATGAATGACCGCATCATGTAAACTACACATGCACATAGCAAAAGTTGCATAGAGATAACATTCCTATAAGAAAGCGGGCTGGGAAGAAGAAGTGCATTGCTTGATGAGAGAATTGCTTCATGGGATTTGCCTGATGGAATGAGATGGTATAGCATTGGATTATATCGAAGGATTGCTTGGAGACCTTTGATGCATTCGCTCTTGGAATAAAGTTGGCTTCTTCCTCTTCTACAATGGCTCTCTGCTTATCTTTGAAACCCTACCCCGATGCAACATCTGACCCCCGAACAGGGACCCTGATGCAACATGTACCAAGTATTGTAAGTACAATGCCTCATACAAACAATAAAGATCTTTGTTTCTCCAGTTTTTGATAGCACGCCTGTAAATTGGTGCCTGGTGTATTTCTGCAGGTAATGGCAATGAATGATTGGAGGGACGTTCATGTCCCTGGTGGTATTGGACTAAACTCTCCACAGTAAACTCTCGGGGAAAATAAATTGAATAACTGTACAGAAGTCAGTAATCCCCGTCTAGAGACTATCAATCACAGTCCTAGCAAGCCACAACATTGTACAATTAAGTAATCAATTATGAAAGCAAAGGGGGAAATACTGTGGAATAACGGAGGCAGTGCTTTTAGTGAGCTTTGACAAACTGAAAGATACAGAACAGGTCAGGAAAAAAAACATCAGTTTTCAAAGTTTAGTCTAGTTGGGCCTCATATTACCTTTGTGGCAGCGGTGGGTTCTAATCTACCTTGCTGCTGGTTCGTTTCCTCCCACGCTGCAGTACAGTGCTGAAAAATTAGAATTTTTTTTAAAGCCGAAAATAAGATGGTGACCACATGCACAATGCTGAAAACTCAGCTTCTGCGCCTTCTCAGAAGGGGAGAAAACATTTTTTAAAAAATACAATTTTAATTTTTTTTTTTTTAAAAAAAAAAGATGGCGTGCCCATGGACCGTCACCAACCAAATTGGGTCAGTGACATCATTGTGACATCACCAGCAGGTCACTACCGGTTCGGGTGAACTGGTCTGAACCAGGAGGAACCCACCTCTGCTTTGTGGGTATTATCACATTTTTTTTAAAGCAGCAAAATATATTATAGAGCTCAACAAAACTCTGAATTCTGAGCCGAACGTACATTGTGCAGAGTTATCAAAATGGAATAAATTGGGAAGCAGCTAAACATTGGACTACATATCTCTTCTTGCCACCTGTTTTCTAGCCGCCCCGAGTTTTCGGAGAGGGGCGGCATATAAATCCAATAAATTGAATTGAATTGAATTGTTTAATTTGTTTTAAATCCAAATGGGAATTTTCCTGGGCTCACACAGCTATCCTGAAAACCAAAGAAAATGCCACCCATCTCGACCACAAAGTACCTTTCTCATTTCAGATCTGATTCAAATCCTAATAGCTACCTGCAGTACAGGTAGTCCTTGGTTTACAATTATTATTATGATTTATTATTATTTATTAGATTTGTATGCCGCCCCTCTCTGAAGACTCAGGGTGGCTCACAACAGTAATAAAAAACAGTATAACAATGGGACAAATCTAATAATAAAATATATAAAAACCCCAACAATTAAAAACCATACAGCACATACACACCAAACGTGAAATATAATAAGCCTGGTGGAGATGTCTTAGTTCCCCCATGCCTGGCAATATAGGTGGGTCTTAAGTAACTTGCGAAAGACAAGGAGGGTGGGGGCCATTCTAATCTCCGGGGGGAGTTGATTCCAGAGGGCCGGGGCAGCCACAGAGAAGACTCTTCCCCTGGGGCCCACCAAACGACAGAGAAGGCCAACTCTGTGGGACCTTATCGGCAGCTGGGATTCGTGCTGTAGAAGGCAGTTCCGGAGGTATTCTGGTCCAATGCCATGTAGGGGTTTAAAGGTCATTACCAACACAATTAGTGACCATTCAAAGTCACAACGGGACTGAAAAAGTGAATTATGACCATTACTTACACTTACGACCATTACAGCATCTCCAGAGTCACATGATCAGAATTCAAATAGCAATAGCATTTAGAAATAGCATTTAGACTTATATAGCAATAGCAATAGATACCGCTTCATAGTGCTTTTGCAGCCCTCTTTAAGCAGTTTATAGAAAGTCAGCATATAGCCCCCAACAATCTTGGTTCTCATTTTACCCACCTTGGAAGGCTGGAAGGCTGAGTCAACTTTGAGCCTACTGAGATTCGACCTGCCAAACTGCTGGCAGCCGCTAATCAGTAGAAGTAGCTTGCAGTATTGCACTCTAACCACTGCACCATCAAGGCTCTTTTAAATGGTTCATGTTTATGATGATTGCAGTGTCTCAAGGTCACATGATCCCCTTTTGCAATCTCCTGACAATCGAAGTCCATGGGGAATGCAGATTCACTTAACAACCACCCTCCTAATTTGACAAATGCAATGCAGAAAAAGACCTCATGGTCCATCTAGTCTGCCCTTATACTATTTCCTGTATTTTATCTTACAATGGATATATGTTTATCCCAGGCATGTTTAAATTCAGTTACTGTGGATTTACCAACCATGTCTGCTGGAAGTTTGTTCGAAGGATCTACTACTCTTTCAGTAAAATAATATTTTCTCATGTTATCCCAACTAACCTCTTTCCCCCAACTAATCTCAGATTGTGCCTCCTTGTTCTTGTGCTCACTCTTCTATTAAAAATACTTCTCTCCTGAACCTTATTTAACCCTTTGACATATTTAAATGTTTTGATCATGTCCCCCCTTTCCCTTCTGTCCTCCAGAGTATACAGATTGAGTTCATTAAGTCTTTCCTGATACGTTTTCACTCAACAACATAAGGGTCAATTGTGGTCATAACTCAAGGATTACCTGTAGTTGGTCAGGGCTGCTTCCTGTTGTTGCGTTGATGGCCTCTAAAGCAGCAGAAACTGCTTGCAAGTTTAGAAGAATGAATGTTGTAACTACAATGTGAGCTAGTAAGCTCTGTGGCTCTTGCTTCTTCTTGTCCTCAGCTTAAAAAACATTTATTCTGTCTCAGTCCTTTTAACGAGAGAAATGAATGGCATGAATTTCTAAAGAAAGGGCAGTGTGATGGCTCAGAAGTTAGATGCTGATCTTGTCAGCTGGAAAGCTGACAGCCAGCCCAGGTTTGAAACTTGAGGGCCAGATGATGACCTATCTATGGAGATTCTCAGTCATCCAGGTCATGGTTGTCCCAATGTTGGGTTTTCAAGCTCAAGCTCAAGCTCAACCCGGATAAGACGGAGTGGCTGTGGGTTTTGCCTCCCAAGGACAATTCCATCTGTCCGTCCATCACCCTGGGGGGGGAGTCACTAACCCCCTCAGAGAGGGTCTGCAACTTGGGCGTCCTCCTCGATCCACAGCTCACATTAGAGAAACATCTTTCAGCTGTGGCGAGGGGGGCGTTTGCCCAGGTTCGCCTGGTGCACCAGTTGCGGCCCTATTTGGACCGGGAGTCACTGCTCACAGTCACTCATGCCCTCATCACCTCGAGGCTCGACTACTGTAATGCTCTCTACATGGGGCTACCTTTGAAAAGTGTTCGGAAACTTCAGATCGTGCAGAATGCAGCTGCAAGAGCAATTATGGGCTTCTCCAAGTATGCCCATATCACTCCAACACTCCGCAGTCTGCATTGGCTGCCGATCAGTTTCCGGTCACAATTCAAAGTGTTGGTTATGACCTATAAAGCCCTTCATGGCACTGGACCAGAATATCTCCGGGACCGCCTTCTGCTGCACGAATCCCAGCGACCAGTTAGGTCCCACAGAGTGGGCCTTCTCCGGGTCCCGTCAACTAAACAATGTTGGTTGGCGGGGCCCAGGGGAAGAGCCTTCTCTGTGGCGGCCCCGACCCTTTGGAACCAACTCCCCCCAGATATCAGAGTTGCCCCCACCCTCCTAGCCTTTCGTAAGCTCCTTAAAACCCACCTCTGTTGTCAGGCATGGGGGAATTGACATGTTCCTTCTCCCTAGGCTTATAAAATTTATGTATGGTACGCTAGTGTGTATGATTGGTTTTAACTTGTGGGGTTTTTTAAATTAATTTAAATATTGGATTTGTTTTACATTGTATTGCTATTGCTGTGAGCCGCCCCGAGTCTGCGGAGAGGGGCAGCATACAAATCTGATTAAACTTAAACTTAAACTTTCACGAGGCAACTGGATACTTGAAACTTGAAGGAAAAGTATTCAAAGAAAAACCAGAAAGTCCAGTTGCCTCTTGAAAAAGCATCTTTGGGACACATGATAAGCTGACCTCTCATTACTCACCTCAAGACCAACCACCCTAGCAACTTGAAAGCAGGCAAAATGCAAGGAGATAAACAGATACCTTTTCAACAGGAAAGATTATCATGTTCCATATTTTCATGCTAGCCACAGAATGACCTAAATCTCTTTCAGACAATGCAGGCTCCCTCAGCTGAGAATTGGAGATGACCATCACATTTGGAATACTGTGATCAGTTCTGGGCATCTCACCTACAAAAAGATATTGATAAAATTGACGGGCTACAAAAATGGTGGAAGGTCTTGAGCATAAAACCTATCAGGAAAGACTTAATGAACTCAATCTGTATAGTCTGGAGGACAGAAGGGAAAGGGGGGACATGATTGAAACATTTAAATATGTTAAAGGGTTAAATAAGGTTCAGGAGGGAACTGCTTTTAATAGGAAAGTGACCACAAGAATAAGGGGGCACAATCTGAGGTTAGTTGGGAGAATGATCCGAAGCAACGTGATAAAATATTATTTGACTGAAAGAGTAGTAGATCCTTGGAATAAACATCCAGCAGACATGGTTGGTAAATCCACAGTAACTGAATTTAAACATGCCTGGGAAAAACATATATCCATCCTAAGATAAATACATGAAATAGCATAAGGGCAGACTAGATGGACCGTGAGGTCTTTTTCTGCCATCAATCTTCTATGTTTCTATGTTTATATGAGTCAGTCACAACTGGGTTGGGAAAACCTTTAAACTTTTTTCTAGAGAAGCTTTCAAATCATCCCCTTGTAGCATCCAGAGGAATTAAGGGCAATGTAACCAGTGATGGTAGAAAAATGTGGGTGGGTCCATGAGTGTGTGAGAAAAAAGAAATAATAGGAGCTTAAAAATAGCGAGACCCTATGAATCCATCTCTAAGATTCAATATTTTCCCCCAACTCAAGCCAGTTAGAAACAATGATTTTTTTTCACCCTTAAGGCAACTTTTTTCCAACCCATTTCAAACCATTTGACAATGTATGTTAAAGTGCACCATTCCATGGTAGACAGAATAAAAAGCTTCCTACATTTCCTCACCTGTTAAACACTGCAGAAAAGAATGTGCTCCAGAAGGACAGGATGCTAAATAATGGAAGAATATTGATTTTCAAATTGAGTTACTAGGTCAAGAGTGTTTCCTGTATTTTTAAAAAGTGAACTCATCCTGCTTGTTGTTGCTGCTGCTGCTGCTGTAATTGTAGTTGAAATCCAAGTGACAGGCTTCAATAAATTTTAACAGGGCAACCAGGAAAACTGGCCTTCAAAATGTAATAAGAAAACATAATGGAGCTTATTTAAAGTTACCCTTTTCAGCACCGCCTCGTCCTCCCAGATCAATGACTCTTGCTATACCAAATTGAAAATGGGAATCAATTATGCTATAGGAAGCTTTCAATCTGCAGCTGATTTTCTTATATCATATTTTAAAAGCTCTTTCAACCTATCTGCTTACTGTATGAAGTGTATAGAATGGAGCTTTTCCTTAATCATTAGATTATTATAGCCAATGTTATTATAATTACTAGAATGCATCGAAGGATTTTAAGGGGAGAAGAGGTTACTTTGAGATCCATAATATGCCATATGAATATGTTTTGACGTGGCATTAGTGAACATTGCAAAGTAGAAGCCCCTGCTATGTGGAGCTAAAATCTCTCTTCTGCTTAATGGTGCAGGAGACAAGTTGAGGGGCACATTGATAGGAGATGAAGAGGCAGAGACCGGGGATGGAGTCAAGAAGGGACTCAGCCCAGAATCATTATATGTCCATAAAGACTCCAAATCCAGTCACCACCATTCCACCTGTTGACTCTTGTCTAGGCTGATTTAGTACTAACTGTTAGCTGACTAGATTCTTGTATATAATGCAGCTGCGAGAGCAATTATGGGCTTCTCTAAGTATGCCCATATTACTCCAACACTCCGCAGTCTGCATTGGTTGCAGATCAGTTTCCGGTCACAATTCAAAGTGTTGGTTATGACCTATAAAGCCCTTCATGGCACCGGGCCAGATTATCTTCGGGACTGCCTTCTGCCGCACGAATCCCAGCGACCGGTTAGGTCCCACAGAGTCGGCCTTCTTTGGGTCCCATCGACTAAACAATGTTGTCTGGCGGGACCCAGGGGAAGAGCCTTCTCTGTGGTGGCTCCGACCCTCTGGAACCAGCTCCCCCCTGAGATTAGGATTGCCCCCACCCTCCCTGCCTTTTGTAAACTCCTCAAAACCCACCTCTGCCATCAGGCATGGGGGAACTAAAACATCTCCCCCTTGCCCATGTTGTTTTGCCATTTGATTGATTGTGTGTTTGTTTTTTATATATATTGGGATTGTTTTATGAATTTCTTAACTTAAAATTGTAATTGGATTGGTGGGCATTGGATTTGTCACTACTGTTTTTTTACTATTGTTGTGAGCCGCCCCGAGTCTGCGGAGAGGGGCGGCATATAAATCCAATAAATCTAATCTAATCTAATCTAATATAGGCTTGAACAATAAATATTCTTACCTGGAACTTAATTTTCTTGTTCTGATTCTTTGTGCCTGACATTTTTGCCACCATCTTTCAGTTTCAAAAAGAAGAAAACATCTTACTCTTTTCGAACACTATTCTAGGCATTGGGTTTCATCATTGGTCTGGTCCCTCTTTCAACTATTTTCTAAAGACAAGTGGCTGAAGTCACAACAAAACAGAACATTTATTATTTTTCTTGTTCCATTTAAAGACTGGAAGGAACAGATGATGATGACGACGATGATGATGGTGATGATTATGATTTTAGTAGGGCAGCAATTTAGAAAACCAGGAATATGACATCTGTGATGGGATATTAATGGGAACTCAGCAGCAAAGATCAGTTGCACCAAAGATCAGATCTTTCTCATTCAGTTCTTATTTTATAATATCTGAGAAAGATCTGAACTTTGCTATTGCTTTCTGATTTGAAGTCATGAGTCTGCAAATTTTAGTCTCACAAGTAATATATTTCCCTGGAGGAAGGGCATGGTGGCAGATAAATATTGTAACAGTGTATTCCAATCTTATTTATTTTGTTTTAGCAAAATTAGGAAGGGTACTGATTATAAATTGTACCAGGGCAATTCAGAACAGGATATGATCACACTGTATTTAAATATTTTAAGCAAAGCTGTATGTCGTGTTTTCTCTTTCTTCTATGTGAATTTTCTTCCATTCTCTTCACAAAAGCTATGGAGCTGAGACTCAGTGCCACAAGTGAAACATTTCTTCTTTGTTGCAATAGTAAAGAATTTGAAGTTACTTGAATCACAGATTTAGAAAATGAACCCGCCACTTCCCATATTACTATGCCCATCAAAGGGAGTTGGAAGAAAATTGACAATTAAATATCACGATAGCTAGAATAACCCAATTCAGTTTTTATTTCTGAAAAACAATGGGGTGACTAGTCTGGGTGAACAAATTTCTAAAAATTAGATTTATTTTCCTAGTAAATTATCAAATTAGCCATATCTGTTAGAACTGCCCTGAATGTGATTAAGGTTTTTGACTGATTATCTTGTCTGGGATTAACGATAAACAGACTCAGTCCTGGTTTATCATTATAGGGGAGACCTTCAAGCAACAAGTCTGTAGGATTTGACAGGAATGCAGAAAAACAAGTAAAATGTCAGTATACAGCAGCACTTTGCATAGTTCCCAAGAAAAGTCCATGGATATATCCTTGAAACTCCAGGAACTCAGCTCAAAAAAGATTTTATTCATTCCAAATCTGAAAACAAAATGTTCAGTTCCAAAAAAATGGCATACATTATGTACAATTCAGTAAAATAAAAGATGCATCAAGTTGGTTGCTTTAAAATGTCACTAATACCAATATGACAGTTATGTGAGAAGACCAGAGAACTTAAACGTCCAACATAACCCTTTCAACACAGTCTTGCTAAAGATGCTCTTTGCAAACTTCATGGCAATTCATTACAGACCTTGCCATCTATATATATCACTAAGTCTTGATATTAGAAGAAGTTAAAACATGGACAATTAACAGAGTACTATATTTGGATAACAATTTTAAATAATTCCTGGACATGGATTAATAAGTAAATATCACATTTTTGGAGTACCAGACGCACTGGAGTATAAGACGCACCTTAGTTTTGGGGGAAGAAAATGTATTTATTTATTTATTTTATTTATTGGATTTGTATGCCGCCCCTCTCCGGAGACTCGGGGCGGCTAACAGCAATAATAAGACAGCGTACAATAATAATCCAATACTAAAAACGATTAAAAAACCATTAATATAAAAACCAAACATACATACAGACATACCATGCATAAAATTGTAAAGGCCTAGGGGGAAAGGGAATCTCAATTCCCCCATGCCTGGTGGCAGAGGTGGGTTTTAAGTAGCTTACAAAAGGCAAGGAGGGTGGGGGCAATTCTAATTTCTGGGGGGAGTTGGTTCCAGAGGAAATGGGGAAAATAATTTGCTTACCAAGTATTCATCTGGCTAGCATCCTTAGTCAACACATTATTTTATCTCCTGATTAGGGCTTAAAAAAAACTTTATTCGGAGAGAGTAACAATGAAAGAGCTTGCAAGCCTAAAGGCTGGGAACATTGTTAGCACCTGGTTAGGGCTGGAAAGAATCTTTTCAGAAGAAGTTAGAGCAGTGGGGGAAAAAAAACAACCTACAAAGACAGGGTTTGAAAAACATTATTTTCAGAGAGTAACAACTAAAGAACTTTCAAGCCAGTAAGAGCTGGGAACATTGCTAGCACCTGGCTAGGGCTGGAAAGAAACTTATTCAGAGCAGGTTAGAGCAATGAAAAAAATCCTGCAAAGACTTAGGGCTTCGAAAACATTCATTGCAGAGAGAAACAATGAAAGAGCCTGCAAAGTAAGAACTGGGAACAGCTAGTTAAGGCTGGGGGTTGGGGGGGGGACTTACATTCAGAGTATAAGACACACCCAAATTATCAGCCACTTTTAGGGAGGAAAAAAGTGTGTCTTATCCTCCAAACGTATGGTACCTTGGTATATTATAAGTGATTTTCTATAATTGTGATATAAATCTTATTATAATCACAGAACATGCAAATTGCATATTTTGGCCAAATAAAACCTTTCCAGACTAAAGCATCTTATTATTTGCATCAAGGATAGACTCTGGGAATTATTGAAGAGAGGCTGTCTTCACCCTCTATGTCTCATTTAATCCGAGCTGAGTTTCCTGTAAATTCTTTGGAATGCTTCTCCACACCCCACCCAGAGATGGGTTCCTCCTGCTTCGGACCAATTCTAAAGAACCAGTTTTAACTTGGAGGCCTGGGCTCATTAGAGCCAGCAGCGACCCAGTCACGTCACGCCCCTGAGCTCTCCCGGTGTCACCATAGTGCCGCCATCTTGTTTTTAAAAGTACTATGCATAAGTGTGCGCAATGCACACCCATGCAGTGCATCCCTGAGTGAAATGGCAGTGGGAGAAACCAAATCCCTTCCCTGCTCTATGCCATCCATCACCAGATTCATTTTTCTCACCATGTGCAAGCACATATCTTAACTAGACTGTTGTTTCTCTGTGTCATATAATATAGGTGGATGTGGGTATACGCATAATTTTGTGTTTATTTGTTTATTTGTTTATTTGTTTATTTGTTTATTTGTTTATTTGTTTATTTGTTTATTTGTTTATTTGTTTATTTGTTTATTTGTTTATTTGTTTATTTGTTTATTTGTTTATTTGTTTATTTGTTTATTTGTTTATTTGTTTATTTGTTTATTTGTTTATTTGTTTATTTGTTTATTTGTTTATTTGTTTATTTGTTTATTTGTTTATTTGTTTGTTTATTTCATGTTTTATTTGTTTATTTCATGTTTTATTTGTTTATTTCATGTTTTATTTGTTTATTTCATGTTTTATTTGTTTATTTCATGTTTTATTTGTTTATTTCATGTTTTATTTGTTTATTTGTTTATTTCATGTTTTTACAAGTGTATTTTGGAGTTGGTAACCTTTTGAGAGCTGTATGTAACAAAATTTCATTTTAATGTATGATGATTAGTTTACATTTTAAAGTGACCATAAAGTTTTTCTAAATCTAAGTTCCAGTTTTGATTTACTTGAAGGCGTTCTTTCCTCTCCATACTTCTGGTAAAGTAGAGCCTCTAAAGAACATTTCTTGGATGGAAAGCATGATTCGTGGTCATTAATTTTCTTGTTTTTCCCATCAAGTATGTGTAATTCAGCTTGTATCCAATTAATTATACCTGCTGCATATTGAATGATAGGAACAACCCAAGCCATTACAATTTTCACTATATTCCTGCATTAGTTTACAATTTCTTTCCAATGCATTTTCTATAATTAGAGCTAGCATTCTTTTTCACCTGCTCATGTAAGTATTTTGATCTCCCTCTGATGTCAATTGTTTTATGTCATTCCCATTATTTAGCTGGAATTAATCTTCTTCAATCATTTTGCTCCTTTAAACTGTTAAATCTGCACTTTTGCCTAAACTGAATTGTATGCTGATATCCCGTCTGAAAGTACTGGCATTGTTTAATAGAGATTCAAGTTTTGCTTTTGATTGAGACCTGGATAATTTATATTTGTAAGCAGGATCCGTGATAAAACAAACCATAAAGGCAACAGTAAGCCTCTTTAGAATATCCTTTCCTAATTTTGATTCGGTTGAACTATTCACCATTTATTGACATATCAAGTACTTTTGAACACCTTTTTCTAATCATAAACATTTTTAGACGTTTTCTGGTCCAGATATGAAGAAATGAATCATATGCCTTGTTATAGTCTATCAAATCTATTAAAGGGTCTCTTTTTCTTTTTTCTTTTTCTTCAATCAGAAAGGGGCCTTTTATGCCTTTGAATTTTCACAAGTTTCTGTTTTGCTTTATTTAATTTCCAGTAGGTTTGTTATGATTGCTATAAATACCATAAACTTAGGAAGGCAAATAATATTCCTATAGTTGCCTGGATTTGTGTGTTTTTATTTATTTATTTTTCTACATTAGAAGGAGTCTTCCAACTGACATCCATTCCTTGAAGTTGTAGAGGTTTATTCAGCTGTATTGCTAACGTGGAATGTAGGTTTGTAAGACGTTTGATTCAAAATCAACATTATTTATTCCACTAACTTCTAGAATTCCCCATCCAGCATGTATTTTAAGAAATCTGCAACTCTTTCCTAACATTACTGAGGCTGACAAACCCTGATTTGGAGCAAATCTTATTGTTATATCATGGTTATATGGATCTCTACATGGGGCTACCTTTGAAAAGTGTTCGGAAACTTCAGATCGTGCAGAATGCAGCTGCGAGAGCAATTATGGGCTTCTCCAAGTATGCCCATATCACTCCAACACTCCGCAGTCTGCATTGGCTGCCGATCAGTTTCCGGTCACAATTCAAAGTGTTGGTTATGACCTATAAAGCCCTTCATGGCACCAGACCAGAATATCTTCGGGACCGCCTCCTGCCGCACGAATCCCAGCGACCGGTTAGGTCCCACAGAGTTGGCCTTCTATGGGTCCCGTCGACTAAACAATGTCGTCTGGCGGGACCCAGGGGAAGAGTCTTCTCTGTGGGGGCCCCGACCCTCTGGAACCAGCTCCCCCCTGAGATTAGGATTGCCCCCACCCTCCCTGCCTTTCGTAAACTCCTTAAGACCCACCTTTGCCGTCAGGCATGGGGGAACTAAAACACCTCCCCCTTGCCCATGTTGTTTTGTTGATTGATTGACTGTGTGCCTGTTTTTTATATATACTGTTTTTATGAGATTATTAATTTAAATTGTAACTAGATGGGTGGGCATTGGATTTGGTATTATGTACTGTACTGTTTTTTATTATTGTTGTGAGCCGCCCCGAGTTTGCGGAGAGGGGCGGCATATAAATCCAATAAACCTAAACCTATAAACCTAAACCTTAATCTCCTATATTAGAACTTGGATCTTTGCTAACAGTGCAACATCTTAACTAATATGGCTTTAGCCCTGATTATTTCTGTTACATACTTTTTAACAAATGACATTTCTGCAGCAGCTCTTCAAATGATAAAGAGACAAGTTGAAATCTGATCCTATTAGCTGATCTAAATCTGTATTCCACCTTCAATCAATGTTGAAAATGATTCCCCTTCTATTATCAAACCGGTTTTGTCTGATGTTGATAACTTAGCATGTACAGTGTTCCCTCAATTTTCGCGGGTTTGAACTTCACGAATAGCCTATACCACAGTTTTTCAAAAAATATTAATTAAAAAATACTTCACTGGTTTTTTTTCTATACCTTGGTTTTTCCTGCCCGATGACATCATACGTCATTGCCAAACTAATAATTTTTGCAAATAAATAACAAAAAAAAATTATTGTTAATAAATAATTATGTTTATAAATATCAGGATCACTAAGTGTCTTATTCAATGGTGAGTATCAATAATAATGGTGAGTAAATGGTTGTTAAGGGAATGGGAAATGGTAATTTAGGGGTTTAAAGTGTTAAGGGAAGGCTTGTGATACTGTCCATAGCCAAAAATGTTGTATTTAGTTCTGCATCTCTACTTCGCGGAAATTCGACTTTCGCTGGCGGTCTCGGAACACATCCCCCACAGAAATCGACGGAACACTGTACATACAATTGAAACTAAAATTGCTATGTGAATTCAAGCTACATCTCTTTGGGTGGCTAATAAAAAAACAAGAAGTTAAATACTTTCTAAAACATCTGGATGCGAATATATCTTCCAAATTCTAAAAATATGCACCAATTCAAAAAAGCCAGAAGGGAAGTTATCTATAGAAAAAAATGTGTCATTTGCTAAAGTATCATTGGCATTCTTATTAAAAGGTCTATCTTCAATCTGGGAAAATAAAATCTGTCACACAAACCTGTAGTTGGGATTTCCTAAGTAGAAACTGAAGAAGTGAGAATTTATACCAAGAGACATTTCAGTTTCTGAAAATATCTCTTGCAATCAGATAAAGGAATATACACAGGGATGGGCAACAGGCAGCATGTGGTGGAACACAGTTCCACCAGCGGAAATGAAGATGCATGCGCAGCTCTAGCTGATTGACAGCTGTCACTTCCTGGATTATGCAAAATTCGGCCAAACCCGAACCAAACTAGAACCTGAATGAGGAATCCCACCAAGAGATTCCGGGGCGGAGCTTTGATGTCACATATACCGGCAGGTTGCTAAGAATGCCAAGGTGATCACTTCCTGGATTCCATGGAATCCAGGAAGTAATCACCTTGGCGTCCTTAGCAACCTGCCGGTGACGTCAAAGCTCCGAATGCCAAATGCGACTCCGAACTTTGCATGAATGTTTCAAAAAAATTCAGGTTCGTGTTCGGCATACCGAAGACCACAAAATTCGGTGCGGACCCGAATTGTGCAGATTTGGTTCGCCCATCACTATTTAATACAAAAAGGAAAAACTAATTATAGTATAGATCAATTCAGAAAAGTAAACATTTCTATAAAATATCTTTATATAATATATTCTGTCTAATAAATTAGGTGGCACATTCTTATTGACCTGGCATATTCACCCATGGGAATATTTTAAACTGGCCCTGAGAACATGCTTATTTTAGAGTGAAGCCACTTTCATTCCCATCCCATAAAACCATCAAAAATTAAAAATGAGCCAACATTGGCCAGGTTTTATTACTAGATTTTGGCAACGATATCTGGGGAGTATTGGGGAGCCCCAAATGGTGTCATAGAGGCCCATATACGGGCTGGGGTTTGCCCACCACCATCTACCCAAAGAGAATCATGATTGTTTCCTTTTGGCAATACAGAATAGTTTCTGTATTCTGTATTCTGTATTCTGTATTCTGTATTCTGTATTCTGTATTCTGTATTCTGTATTCTGTATTCTGTATTCTGTATTCTGTATTCTGTATTCTGTATTCTGTATTCTGTATTCTGTATTCTGTATTCTGTATTCTGTATTCTGTATTCTGTATTCTGTATTCTGTATTCTGTATTCTGTATTCTGTATTCTGTATTCTGTATTCTGTATTCTGACCACTTGAATTTCATATACTTTTTCAACAACAAAAAAGCCTTATTTTTATTGATGCAAGATTATATAAATATACTAATATTCAACTATATTCTATATACACTTATATTTTTATATTCAAGTATATAAAATAGCCAACTCAACACTTATTTCCATTTTTCCAAGTGAGGTTTCAGAAAACACTGTTTCAGATAGTTTTCCAACAATCTTTTAAAATATGCCATCATTATCATTATTATTCTTTTCATGTAGGTGCAGGTGCAGACACAATTCTCTACGAATTTACAAAGGCATTTTGATTCAAAGTTAGTCTGATTGAATCATTGATTTGTTCCATCCAATTAAATAATCACATTGAAACAATTTGATTGCTTTTGTGTCTGTGTAAAAGCCACCTTTTCGAGCAATAATTCAAAGGAAATGTATAGTTCAATTCAATGGATCAAATCATTTCTATCCTGTTGAGCTGGAATACCATTTCAGATCAAAATGATTCAATACATTGAACCTTTCCTTCAAGCTGGATCAGGAAAATTCACATCTCTTCCAACATTATCTCATGACAAGGTAGACAAATCTCCATTTCTCTATTTCTTCCTGATAAATCATGGGTGTCAAACTAGTGGCTCACAGCCCAGGTGTATTTTATTTTATTTATTTATTTATTTCATTTATTAGATTTGTATGCCACCCCTCTCCGTAGACTCAGGGCGGCTCACATCAACAATAAAACAGTTCATGACAAATCTAATAATTTAAAAAACATTTAAAAAATAATAATAAAAAAGCCCCATTATTAAAGCAAACTTACACACAAACATACCATACATAAATTGTATAGGCCCGGGGGAGATGTCTCAATACCCCCATGCCTGATGGCAGAGGTGGGTTTTAAGGAATTTACAAAAGGCAAGGGGGGGGCAGTTCTAATCTATGGGGGGAGCTGGTTCCAGAGAGTCGGGGCTGCCACAGAGAAGGTTCTTCCCCTAGGACCTGCCCCGAGTTTGCGGAGAGGGGCGGCATATAAATCCAATAAATCTAATCTAATCTAATCTAAATGACATTGTTTATTCAATGGGACCTGGAGAAGGCCAACTCTGTGGGACCTAACCGGTCGCTGGGATTTGTGCGGTAGAAGGCGGTCCCGGAGATATTCTGGTCCGATGCCATGAAGGGCTTTATAGGTCATAACCAACACTTTGAATTGTGACTGGAAATTGATCGGCAACCAATGCAGACTGCGGAGTGTTGGTGTAACATGGGCATACCTAGGGAAGCCCATGATTGCTCTCGCAGCTGCATTCTGCACGATCTGAAGTTTCCAAACACTTTTCAAAGGTAGCCCCATGTAGAGAGCGTTACAGTAGTTGAATCTCAAGGTGATGAGGGCATGAGTGACTGTGAGCAATGAGTCCCGGTCCAGATAGGGCCGCAACTGGTGCACCAGGCGGACCTGGGCAAACGTCCCCCTCGTATCATGTATTGGCCATGACTAGGCCCAGTTTGATGAAAGGGGGAGTAGTGATACATCACCTGATGAAGTTGTGACGTGTTTGACACCCCTGTGCTAACCTATTTTGCAACCTCATCAGACAAGTAATAGAAACACACATTAGAGAAGGACAAGCAAACCTCCATATAGAGAAACCAAGGAAGGCAGCTTTCATGAAGCTTTCTTCTTGTCATATATGAAAATTTATTTCATATTCTTTCTTTCCGAGCTTGTCATTATTCCTCCTAAGTAGGCATCCTGATGAGATGAGAAGTAAAAAACACTGTTTGAAGACTGAAATACATTATGACATGAATATTGAAACAATGGTTACTAAACCAAAAGTTCTCAAAATCTTTTAAACTCCGAAAGAGTGCAGAAGAAGAGAATAAAACGTTAACTGGAGTAATATTCCCTTCCTCTGTGATATACTTTCTTCAGGATTGTGGACAAGACAAATTACTGCACTGTAAAAGAAATCCCAGAGTACAAATTTTCTGAATGTTTCTGAAAATATACTATACTATATAATTTGAAATAACAGGTCTTTTACTGTTGTGGGAAACTGAAATGTAAGATTATCAAGAGGCAAATCTTATAAAAGATGTCTCAAGTTTCCTTTGGATTTAGAAATGTGTTACTTTCAAATCTAGTTGATGGAAAAATAAAATTTATCTCATCAATCTAGGAAAATAGCTACTCATTCAATTCAATTCAATTCAATTTATTAGATTTTTATGCCGCCACTCTCCGAAGACTTGGGGCGGCTCACAACAATAATAAAAACAATATTCCAGTGAAAACAAATCTAATATTAAAAAGCACATAAAACCCTATCATATTTAAAAAAGCAAACAACATATACATACCCAAACATAAATATAAAAAAGCTTGGGGGAAAGGTGTCTCAACTCCCCAATGCCTGGCGGTATAGATGGGTCTTGAGTAATTTACGAAAGACAAGAAGTATGGGGGCAGTTCTAATCTCCAGGGGGAGTTGATTCCAGAGGGCCGGGGCTACTACAGACAAGGCTCTTCCCCTGGGGTCCGCCAACCGACATTGCTTGGTCGACGGGACCCGGAGAAGGCCAACTCTGTGGGACCTTATCCATCGCTGGGATTCGTGCAGTAGCAGAAGGTTCCGGAGGTACTCTGGTCCAATGCCATGCAGGGCTTTAAAGGTCATAACCAACATTTTGAATTTAGCAGCCCATCACACAGTCCAGAGAACTTGCATCTGAACACACAAAAGTTTTGTCTAATTTGCTGTGTCAGCTTATGCTGCCGTAATTTCCTATTTGGCTTTTAGTGTTGTGATACAATTAACTTTTTAAGATTGCTGGGTATTGTTGTTGTTTTTCTAAACAGACACCATCAGTAATTAAATTTATTGAAACTAAAGATGATTGAAGAATTCAGTCTTTGCAAATATCAATATAAAAAGAAGGAGTTTCATAGAACTCTGGAACAAAATGTAAAAGGGAGATGTAGTTATCCTCCCTTTAGGAATGGTAGATTGGCTACTTGCATAAATTTTCACATAATGAGCCATGGTGGTGCAGCGGTTAGACTGCAATATTGCAGGCTGACTCTGCTCACTGCCAGGAGTTTGATTCTGACTAGCTCAAGGTTGACTCAGCCTTCCATATGTCTGAGGTTGGTAGAATGAAGACACAGATTGTTGGGGGAAATAGGCTGATCCTGTAAATTGCTTAGAGACAAGGCTGTAAAAGCACTCTGAAATAAGTAAATAAATCTGAACACTATTGCTGTTGCTAATGGCTCCATAGGAACAAATATGGCACATTGTGATATCATAAAATTGGGATGAGGGGACACAAAAGTCCAATGAAAATAATGCTTTATCATAGAACAGTGCCATTTCTAGTGGTATTATTGAAGGGGAGATGCCCTAGATTGTTTTCTCATTTTTTCCCTTTTAGAATTAGACAATACTGTGCTTTCAACTAGAATTAAGTGACTATGCTAAGCTTACAGGTCTAGTTTGAGTTTTTCTCCTTCTTTCTCTCTAATGATTTATTCTTTAGATCAGAAGAAAGCAAAGGCTTAGTATATTGGCTTGTGTTCCATAGATTTTTATCCAATGTGAAATTTCTCAGTATTAACAGGGATGGAGAAAAAGAAAACAGCAGCTCTCTTATCACTCTCCCTTCTCTCATTTTCTTGGTCAAATTGTTCATGATATGTGTTTCAATTTTAGTCCTTCTGTTAGAAAAGCAAAGTGAGAAAACAAGGACCAAAAATGTTTGGAACAAATAAGGGGACTAAAATTCTATTTTCAATTGTTTTGGCTTGAGAAATGGAAAGATAAGCAAGTCACACTCAATCAGGGTGAATTCCTCCTGGTTCAGACCACATCAGCCAAACCTGTAGCCACCTACTGGTGATATCATGATGGTATCATGGATCCAATTTAGTTGGTGCCAAGATGTGAGTGCCGCCATCTTTTTTTCTTTTTTCTTTTTGAATTTTTCTGAATTTTTTCCTGTTTGGAAATTTTTGCCTCTGCTGCTACTTGAAAAAGAGTCCTCCCACCTGTCCCCAGATTTATATTTACCTTTATTCCTTCTCCCAAAGCACATATTATCACCTCCTCAGCTGTGTTTTGGGCTATTATAACTGAGAATGTGTGGAAGGAGAATTTCACAAGGGGATGCACGCGAAACATGGTGATGCAAACTAAGGAATGGGGCTAGAAACCAGGAGACTGTGAATTCTAGTCCTCTCTGAGGCATAAAAACTGTCTGGGTGACTACCAGGGTGAGTCAAAAAATAATGTCATTTTCTTTATTTCAGAGGAGGTTCTGGATAAAAATATCTGAACATTTTCCAAGTTATAAACGATTATATCATTTACATCCTGAAGTATTTTGTTTCTCACTTTTCAAGTTTGTAGACTGGAAGGAAAATTCAAAATGGCTGCCCCCTTAGAGTTGCGTCAGAAACAAAGAGCAGTGATTGCATTCCTTCTGTTACTTAATTACTTACTTACTTACTTACTTACTTACTTACTTACTTACTTACTTACTTACTTACTCATTTATTTATTTGTCAAGTATGTATTGGTAATATACATAGATATAACATAGATTATATAAATAAGATGGGTACTGATAAGAGGGAACATTAGAACAGTGATGGTAGACATGCTGGTGTGCTTATGCACACCCCTTACTGACTTCTTAGAAATCAGCAGAGGTCAACAGTGGACAATCTAAGAGTAGTCCTTCTTTTCACTAAACTAGACATACCCAGTTCCTGCAACCATTCTTTGTATGTTTTAGCTTCCAGTCCCCTAATCATCTTTGTTGCTTTACAACCACTATAAAACACATAATGTTTATAGTAGTTGTAAATCATACCATTGAAAATGGTCAGGGGTCTGTGTTTAGTGGCAGTAACAGGAATGCCTTGGCATGATGGAAGATGGGAAGGGCATCATGAGAGCTGATGAGAAAATCTTGAGAACATTGCTATGGATGGGCAGATGGAAAGAAATGGGTTAATATTGCTAACCAGAAATCTATGGGAAAGCTCTGGATTCTTTGTAGCAATATTCCAATACCAACACTCATAGCCAATAAAAAATAAATTTTAAAAAATGGTGAGCTGTATCATGTGGAAATTCTTTATAAAAGGAATATTTCAAAATATGACCAAATGGACCAAATTGATTGTTGCCAAGTTTGAAGACCTCTGGTTTAGGGAGTTGAGTTTTATAGATTAATGCCATCACACCTATTTTTTTTAATTTCTCCACTCATAGACCTCAGTCTTGAGAAATATCAATGCATCTCTGTTCAGATGTTCCTGATACACAGCTCTCACACCTTCTGCAAAAGTTACCAATAGAGAATCCCCATTGTCATTTTCATCTATTTGGTCAAATTAAAGGAAGAGGAGGCATCCATTCACTTAGCACTGTGATGGTGAATTTATGGACCATGGAACCATATCAGAGGGCATGCAAGATGTTGCCCTATGTCAGCTCCAGCATGCATGTATGTGCTGGCCAGCTGATTTTCAGCTTTGGGGAAGGCCATTTTTGCCCTCCAGAGTCTTCAGGAGGCTTCCCTGAAGCTTCTGGAATGTGGAAAACAGTTCAACGGGCCAACCAGAAGTTTGGAAAAACTGACTTCTAGTGGCCCATTGGGCCATTTTTCAAACTCCAGAAACTTCAGGCAAGCCTTCTGAAGCCTGGGGATGGCAAAAAAAAAAATGGTGCAATGGGCCAACCAGAAGCTCAGAAAAAAATTCCAGTTGGTCCATTTTTTGCCATCCTCAGTCTTAAGGAGTTCAGAGGCTTCAGCACATGCAGGGGGGAGGTAGTGTAGGAATTGTGTGCATGCACAGGGGATGCCATGGGTGTGGGCACATGCAGATATGCTAGAATACACTGACACACCCTTTTGGCATGAGAGCCAAAAACGGTTTGCCATCACTGACCTAGCATATCATTCTTTGCAAGAATTGGAAGTGCTGTATGTGAAAAGAAGAATGTCATGTTCTGGAATTCTATGTTATGTATCCAGTATGCACCTATTAGAGAGGTAAATCATGCTATCTAACTTGTAGCCTCAGGCACTTTCTCCTCCAACAGGTATATATTTGTTTGGAACTATTAGAACTATCATTCTTAACATACTGAAAGTATGCCATAGATTTTGTAATTCAGGTGATGGTTCTTTTTCACTGAAGAAGAACTCCAAAATGGTAGCAATCATGCCATTTACATTCCCTTTATATGATTTATCAATATATATGATTTCATTACTTATCCAGATTTCTTTCTCACTTTCTCTCTTGTATACACATACACATAAACAGCAAGCAGATTAATATTACTGCAAATCACAGTAAGAGCACAGCAAATTACACCTTCTGTTGTATTTCTCTAGAACTCAACTTGCTTCTGAACTGCCCAATATAACTGCAAGGTTTTCAAATTTGGCTAGTAATACATTACTATAAAATATAAATTGAATTTAACTGAATATAGTCAATTATATGGAACCAACTCCCCTCCCCCCCCCGATGTTCGTACTGCTCCCACCGTACTGGTCTTTCAAAAGGCGATGAAGACCTGGCTTTGCCAGCAGGGTTGGTGGCCATGAATATTGCCATCTTTCACAGCCAAATTGTATCAATTGGACAGGTTTGTGTGTTAGGTCGATTGAATTGATTTGTTAATGTGCATAATGAGATTTTATTATTTATAATTTTAGTGTGTTGAATTTTAATATCAACCTCTTTCTATTATATTGTATTGTTTTATATTGTTGTAAGCCGCCCTAAGTCCTAAGGGATTGAGCGGTATAGAAGTCAAATAAATAAATTTGGGGGGCCAGGGACCAGGGCCATTTTCTGTCATCATCCGGCCAGGCCCCTACATGAAGCGTGTCT
>NC_091952.1:19978304-20032752 GCF_031021105.1 Erythrolamprus reginae | reverse complement strand
TGGAGTTTTCTGTATTTTAATTTTCATCAAGTCAAGGAACGATCAGTCAAGAAAAAAAGCTTTCATTTCTTAAAAGGAATGAACTTGAGAAAACATTTATTATTTGTATTATCACTACCAAATTTAATTGGCTGCAAACCTGCAGTTCTGCAAGGTGCAGTAAATATGACAGCAATTTTGTTTTCACTTTCATTGTTGTTGTTATTATTATTATTATTACCAAATTTATTGCCTGCCCATCTTGCATTTCTGCAATATGCAATCCTATGACAGCAATTTTGTGAAAGAATTGTTAGCAAAAGTTATAGTCTTGTTTGCGTTTTATCCATGGCTTATGGATTTCAGAGCAAAAGCTTTCTTAAAATTCTTCTTGGCTGGAGTATAGACTATGGCTCTTAATTGCTAGAACAATAAGATTGTATCATAATTAGGGAAGGCACTTAAACAATATTTTGTTAAATAATAAAAGAACAAACTTTCCATATAACTGCTTCAGGGGTGAGTACAAGTGCACTAGAGTGCCTTCCATCCCCTGTCCTATTGCTCTCCTATACCTTTCTTCTATTCCTATATCTCTTCTATTCTTTCATTGATATGTTCTATTACTATACCTTCTTTTCTATTATTTCTTAGATATATTTTACTATGAGTATCTCCACCTTCATCATGTATTTTACTACGTGTATATAGATATATACCCACTAAAACCCTCATTGTGTATTGGACAAAATAAATAAATAAATTAAATAAATAAATAAAATAAATAAATAAATAAATAAATAAATAAATAAAAGAGCTCTAGCAGTGTTTCCCAACCTTGGTAACTTGAAGGTATCTGGACTTCAATTCCCAGAACTCCCCAGACAGCAAATGCTGGCTGGGGAATTCTGGGAGTTGAAGTCCAAATAGCTTCAAGTTGCCAAGGTTGGGAAACACTGCTCTAGAGTATAAACATTTGGATTTCCTTTTGAATTTCCTTTGCATCTTTTCTAGTGCTACCCTATCTTTCTTTAAAGTTGTGATAATGTCAAGTATGGATCACCCCCAAATGACAGGTGGTTGCACCCCAATGTTTTGTGTGAAAGTGCCGCACTGTTTAGGAGAATGGTGACGTTAAATGGGGACATTAGGAACTATCTTCCTAATTAACTAATTAGAAAGAAGAGGTAAAGTGGTTTGAAAGTTTGAATCTTCATGTTGCCCATCAGCTCTAATTGAGTCACAGAACAACAACATTGTAAGGGATCACAAAGACCCTCAATTAGTACTACTGTATTACTATATATATTGTATAACAATGTAAATCAATGTAAATAAATAAAAAATAAATAAATATATCTTCAAGTAATAAGTGTATCCTTGCCTGCCCTTTTCAGGTTAGGCCAGGGATGTTCTTCAATTGTTTAGAAAAATTTTGGATTCATTATGGAAGGCAGCCTTCTTCAACTTGGTACCTAGAAGTCTTCAGATACCATAATCCCTAGCTATCAGACATAGACTAGCTGGGGATTATGGTAAGTAAAATCCAGTTTACCAGGGCATCAAGTTGTGGGAGGCAATAACCTCAGGGAATTCTTACATTAAATGCAGAAAAGAAAAGAAAAAAGATGGGAAGAAACGCTCCATGGTAGCTTGTTTTGTTTTTGTATATTTTGGCTCTCCAGGTCCCATCTCACTAATGAAAAACAATGCATTAGGTCTCCCTTGCCAGAAAGACGGACTTCTGGGTGTAGTGATCAATCCCAACGAAGTGTTTTGCTCTGTTCCCGGACGGCTTTCTCTCCTCAGTTCAACATCGAAATACAAAGTGACGGTGGCCGAGGTTCAGCGAAGGCTCTCTCCTCCCGAATGTCTGAACGCGTCTCTGCTGGGAGGAGTCCTCCGAAGGTAAGCCCATCATTCCTCTGCCCCTTTCCTCTCTTCCTCCTGGAAGTCTGTCCTGTCAAGGGGGCTTCCTTGGCGTCCTTCGGAGCTGAATGGCCTGTGAACAGCAGAATAGCTTCTTGTCTCTTCTGGTTGTGAATCTTGCAAACAGCAGATGAAACGCTGCATCCTAATAGAGTTTATTTTGAAGCCTTGCATTCACACTCTTTCCCCCCTCCCCTCCTTAGCACCCTTTTGCCTTTCCAGAATTGAAAAGTGCCATAACAGGATTCATTGTGCATTCTCTTTTTCCTGTTAAACCACCACCCTGCATCCCCCCCCCCCCAAAAAAAAAAGGGAAAGAAATAATTGGAATAGGAAGTCAGGTCTTCTGCCAGTTTACATACAGTAGTCCAATGTTAAAAAGTTGTAAAGAGCAAATACATGGATTGTTTTAGCACACAGTTTCCAAATTGTATTAAGATATATCTCTATAGAGCGCTGGCGAGACCACATTTCGAATACTTTGTTCAGTTCTGGAGACCTCACCTACAAAAAGATAATGATAACATTGAACGGGTCCAAAGACGGGCTACAAGAATGGTGGAAGGTCTTAAGCATAAAACGGAAAGAGGAAAGACTTAATGAACTCAATCTGTATATAGTCTGGAGGACAGAAGGCAAAGGGGGGACATATTGAAACATTTAAATATGTTAAAGGGTTAAATAAGGTTCAGGAGGGAAGTGTTTTTCGTAGGGAAGTGAACACAAGAACAAGGGGACACAATCTGAGGTTAGTTGGAAAGATCAGAAGCAATGTGAGAAAATATTATTTTACTGAAAGTAGTAGATGCTTGGAACAAACTTCCAGCAGTCGTGGTTGGTAAATCCACAGTAACTGAATTTAAACATGCCTGGGATAAACATATATCCATCCTAAGATAAAATACAGAAAATAGTATAAGGGCAGACTAGATGGACCATGAGGTCTTTTCCCGCTGTCAGTCTTCTATGTTTCTATATTGATTGAGAAAAACATCCAAGTCCAATTTATTCCTGGGTTGTTTGAGGTTTAGAAACTGACAGGTGGAGCTCCTCTAACCTCAATGATGTTTATTGGCTGTCACACATTGAAGGGTTGCTGAAAGCAGGATTATTGGGGGTTAGACGTACATCAGTTGTAATTTTGAAGGACAAAGAAAAGTTGTCCTTCAGTCACCTTTAAATCATGGGATTCTACTTGGCCATTCCCAAGCTACTAGTGGTAGGCAATTTCAGCTCCTCTTCCCCTCCTCCTCCTCCTCCCCGTTATGTTATTATTATGATGATGATGATGTAGTATGGAATGTGAGCTCAGGTTGTGTGATGCTTACTCAAGATTCCTCAAGATTATGAACTATGATCCACCAATTCTTGAACTCAAGTTTGTTCTGCATGAAGAAGGATTCATATCCACATTATCTTTTAAAATAAACGTTCATCTTAAGTAGTTCTGTTCAGCAATTATCCAGAATTGTTTAACTGTGCTAATAGAGAGCAATATTTTTCAATCTTGCCAACTTTAAGATGGGGTGGACTTCCAAAATTCCTAACCAGCATGCTTAAGTTATTGGGATTCAGAAACGCTGCTTTGGAGAAATTGCTAATATATAGCCTAATTTTTAGAAATTGGGGGAATGTGCCCACTTCCCTCCATCCTCCTCAAATGACATCCGTAGTGGCGGAAGTACAGAGGACCTTTCATCCTAGATAAATAAATAAATAAAAAGTTAAGGCTGCATTTAATATCCGTGTACCAGTACTGCCACAACAAAAGTTTGTTTGATGCTCTCTTGTGTTTGTAAAAGGTTTTAATTTTCACGATGTCGGTCATCCTGATTGTAATGATGCTTGATAGTGTAAACGCAAAGGCAAAGCCGTATCCTTCTCTTCCTCCCCCTTCCTTCCTTTTTCATCTTGCTTTCTGATGTTCATGTGATGGAACATTTGAAAGTAGGTCAGCTCTTGTTTTGTCACAGCCCTCTCTTCCCTCCCTCCGTTCTTCCTCTCCCCCCCCCCCATCAGCAGAAGTGTATTGAATGTCAGCAATTTGCATTTCCCAATTGCTTCAAAATGTGACCTCTTCAACGAATGCATCTAAACACCCACCTGTCCTTTTTTCTCTCTCTCTCATCTGCAGAGCCAAATCTAAAAACGGGGGCCGTTCACTAAGGGAAAAACTGGACAAAATTGGCTTGAACCTTCCTGCGGGCAGAAGGAAAGCTGCAAACGTGACATTACTTACATCGTTGGTGGAAGGTTAGTTGGTCTTCTCTCTAAAGCTAGGGTCCCCAAACCTTTTACACAGGGGGCCAGTTCACTGTCCCTCGGACTGTTGGAGGGCTGGACTGTAAAAAAAACTATGAACAAATCCTTATGCGCACTGCACATGCCTTATTTTAAAGTAAAAAACAAAATGGTAACATACTGTTTATAGGGGGGGAAGAAGTATGAAATTCATATATGTTTATGTTTTCTTTTTAATTTTGTTTTGTTAACAAAATTAACAAAACAAAATTAGATTTTCTTGGCTTATAGAAGAATGTATAAAGAAAGAAGGAAGCACTTTGGCATAATGGTTAATAAGTTAGAAATATAATTGGTGTTGTACTTTTTGAAGGAACGTTAAGGAGGGAATTTAATTAAAAGAAAATGAATGTAACTGGATGACAAAATTAGAAAAAAAACTTTTGCAGCTTTTTTGATGATTGATATTAGTTACTAACAAAATAGCGCATTTTATTCATGGAAAATTAGATGGTACACTGTGTTGTTTGAATGCATGTTAAGAGGAAAAAAAAATATCCCCCCCCCGCCCAGATAAATGGCATAAGTGGGCCGCATGTGGCCCGCGGGCCGTAGTTTGGCGACCACTGATCTAAAGCCTTTTCTGGGTTAAAGAGCATGGCGAGCAATTTTGTGTTCCTCCTCGATCAAGCTTGTCTTCCAAAAAGGACAGTCTTGCAGATATATGGTTGCAGGACTCAAAATAATGGTCATGATTCCAAGTTGAAGTGTCCTAGTGGTAAGAGCTGTTCCTGCTCTGGATCCGTAAGAAGCGATGGGACTTATTTAGGGATATACAGTGATCCCCCGATCATTGCGAGGGTTCCGTTCCAGGACCCCCCGCAACGAGCGGGTTTTCGCGAAGTAGCGCTGCGGAAGTAAAAACACCATCTGCGCATACGCAGATGGTGTTTTTACTTCCGCAGCGCTAGCGAGGAGCCAAAGATTGGGGGCAGCGCGGCTGTTTTAAAACATCGCCGCCAGCATGGGGGGCTTGCCAGCACCCCCCGGACCCCCAACCCGGGTTTGGGGGGCTGCTAGGAAGCCCCCCATGCCGGCAGCGACGTTTTAAAACAGCCGCGCGGCTTCCCAACGGAGTCCCGAAGACAAACGTCAAAGGCAAACTTCCGCGTTTGTCTTCGGGACTCATTGGGAAGCCGCGCGGCTGTTTTAAAACGTCGCCGCCGGCATGGGGGGCTTCCTAACAGCCCCCCAAACCCGGGTTGGGGGTCCGGGGGGTGCTGGCAAGCCCCCCATGCCGGCGGTGACGTTTTAAAACAGCCGCGCCGCCCCCAATCTTCGGCTCCTCGCTAGCGGGCAGGCAGGCGGCGGACAAGCCGTTCGTTGGCGCCGCTCGCTCGCGCTTCCCAGCTGAGTCCTGAAGCGAATTCGCTTCAGGACTCAGCTGGAAAGCGGCGAGAATGAACGGCGTGGGCGGGTGATGCGCGAGCGGGCGGCGGACAAGCCGTTCGGTCGCGCTCGCTCTCGCCGCTTTCCAGCTGAGTCCTGAAGCGAATTCGCTTCAGGACTCAGCTGTGAAGCGGCGAGAATGAACGGCGTGGGCGGGCGAAGGGCGGCCGGCAGCGAGGAGTTTGCGTGGGCGGTGGGGAAACTCCTTGCTGATGCCCGCCGCTCGCCCTCCCGCCAGCAAGAGGGGGAAGACCCAGGGAAGCCGCCCAGCAGCTGATCTGCCCGGCGCCATCTACGCATGCGTGCCCATAGAAAAAAGGGCACGCATGCGCAGATGGTGTTTTGACTTCCGGGTTGAAAAATCGCAAATTAGCCTGTTCGCAATGGTCGGGGACGCAATAACCAGGGGATCACTGTATATTAAAGTAGAGTTTGGTCAGATTGAAAACACTTCAGTTTAAAATTCTGTCTGAGTGCAAGCTAGGAAATTTCAGCTTTCTCAAAGCAAGTAGTCAGAATCAGAATAGAGCTGGAAGAGACCTTGGAGGTGTATTCTAATCCAGCTCCCTGCTCAAGCAGGAAATCCTATAATTTCAGACAAGTGACTGTCCGGTCTCCTTAAAAACCTCCAGTGATGGAGCACCCACAACATCAAAAGGCAAGCAGTTCCACTGGTTAATTGACCTCACTGTTAGGAGATTTCTCCTCAATTCCAGGTTGCTTCTCTCCTTGATTAGTTTGCATCCATTGTTTTTTGTCTTTCCTTCTGATGCTTTGGTAAATAGGCTGAGCCCCCTCCTCTGTGGCAGTTTTTTAAATACAGTGGTACCTCTACCTAAGAACGCCTCTACTTACGAACTTTTCTAGATAAGAACCGGGTGTTCAAGATTTTTTTTTTTGCCTCTTCTCAAGAACCATTTTCTACTTACAAACCCGAGCCTCTGAAACTGTAACTGGAAAAGGCAGGGAGAAGCCTCTGTGGGGCCTCTCTAGGAATCTCCAGGGAGGAAACGGCCGGAAAAGGTGGAGAGAAGTCTCCATGGGGCCTCTCTAGGAATCTCCAGGGAGGAAACGGCCGGAAAAGGTGGAGAGAAGTCTCCATGGGGCCTCTCTAGGAATCTCCTGGGAGGAAACAGGGCCTCCCCCCTCCCTGTGATTTGCTCAATCGCACACATTACATTGATTCCTATGGGAAAAATTGCTTCTTCTTACAAACTTTTTTTACTTAAAGAACCTGGTCACGGAACGAATTAAGTTCGTAAGTAGAGGTACCACTGTACTGGAATACTATTATCATGTCTCACCTAGTCCTTTCTTTTCTCTCGACTTGCCAAACCCAAATCCTGCATCTATTCATCTTTTACTCCCCATATGTTTTAGTTCTTCATATGTTTTAGTCTTCAAATTAAGACCACAATTGAGCCCCACGTTTCTGCTGCTAAGTGAGCCAGTTTAAGTGAGCCAGTGTGTTTTGCCTTCTTTTATTACCTTTCTCGCTACCGTTGTTCTGCAGTGGTTAAGTTAGTAACATGGTTTTTAAATGAACCTGGCTTCCAGATTCTGACTTGGCTTGTCAGAAGATCACAAAAGGGGATCAGATGATTTCCAGGATGTTGCAACAATCATCAGTATGAACCAGTTGGCCAAGCATCCACATTTTGATGATCCTAGGAGCAATGGGGATTGTGTGAAAAAATGACCACTTTTTCAGTGCTGTTGTAACTTCAAATGGTTGTAAAGTCGAGTAACTTCAAATTGTTGTAAAGTTGAGGAGCTGAAGGTCTAAATGGCACTTTCCAATTCTGTGTCCCATTTTCATTCCAAAATGCTTTTTGTAGCTAAAACATTGTTTTCACTGCAAGTGAAGATGTTAATACTCAAACCAGAAAGCGGGGGGAGAGAGAGGGAGGAATGAAGGATATGTTAGGGCATAACCTTAGAGGATAAACATCCTTGTCATGGATGGTATGTTTGTGTAAAAGAAGTTTTGGATTGGAAGGTTTTATAGGCACTGTAAAATTGTCATTTAATTTACTGCCAAGGCAGTAAAAATGGATTGTCAATTTTTTAAAAAGTGCATAACAATTGTAGATCACTGGTATAATTGCTCATTGTAGTCTCAGAGATGTCACACTTCAGGTGTGGTCAGAAGCTTTGAATATCTCTCTTGCCCTTCATAGATAAAACTGGAGCCATAGTTAATACTGCTAGTTACTTGTTTTTCCTTCTTTTCCACGTTTTGTCAGTGAAATAACTGGTTTGTTTGTTGAGTTCATTATGGGTAGATGAGGACAGATATTTTCTGCAAAAAAAATGGCTAATTTAGAAGAATCGGATTGCCTTTTCCATATCTGAGGCATGAATCTCTGCAACGCTCTCTACATGGGGCTACCTTTGAAAAGTGTTCGGAAACTTCAGATCGTGCAGAACGCGGCCGCGAGAGCCATCGTGAGGTTCCCTAGATTCGCCCACATTTCTGCAACACTCCGTGGCCTGCACTAGCTGCTGATCAATTTCTAGTCACAATTCAAAGTATTTGTAATGACCTTTAAAGCCCTACATGGCATTGGACCAGAATACTTCCGGAACTGCCTTCTACCGCACGAATCCCAGCAGCCGATAAGGTCCCACAGAGTTGGCCTTCTCCGGGTTCCGTCGACCAAACAATGTTGTTTGGCGGGGAAGAGCCTTCTCTGGCGTCCCTGGCCCTCTGGAATCAACCTCCCCCCAGAGATTAGAACGGCCCCCACCCTCCTTGTCTTTCGCAAATTACTCAAGACCCACCTTTATCGCCAGGCATGGGGGAACTGAGACATCCTCCCCCAGGCCTTTATATTTTATGTTTGGTATGTATGTGTTGTATGGTTTTAAATTGCTGGGGTTTTAGATACGTTTTATTTTAATATTAGATTTGTTTTCACTATTATATTGTTTCTATTGTTGTTGTGAGTCTTCGGAGAGGGGCGGCATACAAATCTAATAAATAATAATAATAATAATAATAATAATAATAATAATAATAATCTCAAAACTTTCATTCTTTGATAACTATATTTCTCTGGATACTTTAATGTGTGTGCTAACAAGCAGCTTCAATTCTTGCTACACTGGCTGATTTCTTAAAAAGAATTCCTTATAAAGTTGCTCTGAGTAAAGCAGAGCTACGAACAACCTATAAAAAGCTGAGAAGAAAGATTGGTAAGGACTGATAAGGGTTCAAAGCGATCTGTGAACAGAGCAGAACCTAACCCAAAGATTTTTGGATTGCTAAATCAGAAAGCTAAATTGCAACAATACATGTTTGGTCAGTGGAATTCTAAAACCACCTTTTAAAACAAACTGACATTTATATATGCTAAACAAACTATGTTCCTCTAGAAATTTAAATGTTGTATGTCACCCAGAACCTATTTGGAGTTTTAGTCGGCCTTAAAAATCCATTAAATTAGGTTAAATTAAAAATTTAGAGATATGTGTTGTGCAGTTAGCTCAATGTACAAGGAAATAGGACTAATATGTTTCCTTTCATATAGTAATTTGTAGAATGGCAATTTGCTGTGTTTAATAGGAGCAAGATCTGCTTGCTCCTTACTCAGGACTCCCATACAACAACTTAAAAACAATGAAACAAATATTTATTTATTATTAGATTTTTAGGCCATCCTTCTCCGCAGACTCAGGGCCGAGAATTATGTATTCATAATTATATGAATACAAGTAACAGAGCCAATGATCAGTTAACAGATTACCATTAATATGTTAATAAAAAAAGTTTCAATCAACTAGGACATATTTCTACCATCAATCACTTTCGGTGTGAAAACAAGTCTCTGAGTCAAACTTGACTCCTCATGACATGGATACAACCACACTGTGTTTTCTTGGCAGTAGTCAATAAGAGGTTTCTTATTGCATTCTGGGAATCTAAGGCAGTGTTTCCCAACCATGGCAACTTGAAGATATTTGGACTTCAACTCCCAGAATTCCCCAGCCAGCATTTGCTGGCTGAGGAATTCTGGGAGTTGAAGTCCAAATACCTTCAAGTTGCCAAGGTTGGGAAGCACTGATCTAGGGACTAGCCTAGATCTTAGGAGGTCTTTCCAGAAGTCTTCCCCCCCTATAAATATTAACCAAGCTGAGGCTTTGCTTAGCTTGACCAAAATAATAACAGCCATTCTTAAAATCAATGTTTTCAGAATTGCACGGATGAAAAAGAAGGTTTGCTCTCTGCTGTTGGAGAGGGTGGAACAAGGACCAATAGTAGCGGGAACAGATTTCAGTTAAACTCTTAGAAGAAATCTTCAAACTGTAGGATTAGTTGGCTGCAAACGAAATGTTTTGAGAATGATGTACAGTAATACCTCATGATACGAACTTAATTGGTGCAAGGAGGAGGTTCGTAAGACGAAAGGTTCGTAAGACGAAACATTGTTTCCCATAGGAAACAATGTAAAGTCAATTAATCCGTGCAACCAAAAAAAAACCCGCAAAAAAAAACGGCTTTCGGCGACTGCTGGGAAGCCGCGCGGCTGTTTTAAAAGGTGACAGACGGGCTGGGGGGCTTCCCAGCAACCTCCCAAACCGAACCCGGGGTTCAGAAAAATTTTGCCTCTTCTTACGAACTTTGTTCGAGTTACGAACCGGCGTTCGGGAGGCTTCTGGGAAGCCCCGCCGCCCGGCTGTCACCTTTTAAAACAGCCACGCGGCTTCCCAGCAGTCTCCGAACGCCGGTTCGTAACTCGAAAAAAGTTCGTAAGAAGAGGCAAAATTTTTCTGAACCCCGGGTTCGTATCACGAGTTGTTCGTAAGACGAGGGGTTCGTATCTTGAGGTACCACTGTATTTCTTGGCTTAAAAGAATTTTGAGAACAGTGTCTTCCTTGGCTTAAGGAACTCCTGGCAGGTTGGTTGTTAGGGATATTTGTGCAGCAA
Organism: Erythrolamprus reginae; assembly: GCF_031021105.1. Lineage (NCBI taxonomy): Eukaryota > Metazoa > Chordata > Lepidosauria > Squamata > Dipsadidae > Erythrolamprus > Erythrolamprus reginae. The sequence goes on along the minus strand of NC_091952.1, from coordinate 20,022,223 downwards.
GTGATTTGAATGAGATGTGTTGTTTTATTTTGGTAGGTGATGGAAGATAGACACTCTAACCAAAAACAAAAAAGTAGAGGATATTTAAATACAAAGAATATTTTTATTTAATATTTAAATACAAAAGATAATTTAAATACAAAGAATATTTGAATATGATAATTATGTCTTGTTTAGAAACAGGATGTATTTTCTAAGTTTGTTAAGCCCAGTAGCAAAATGTAATGAGTTTCCTGTTTCAAATCTTCAACTCGCAACTGTTCCTGTAATTCCTGTATGGTACTTTGAGACTTTAGAAGGAAAGGTTAAATTAATGCAAGACCTGTCTCTGTTGAAATGAAGTATGTAACTCGATATGAAATTTGTCTTTGTAATACTTGCCCATGCTGTTTGATTCATGTGGCAGTAGGCAAACCTTTGCTACCGCAGTCAAAAATTCAAATTTGCATGGGTAAATCAGTTATTTCCAAGGAAGTACGTGCATGTCAGAATAGTTGCATCCCACAGCTTTTGTTGAACTGCATTATCAAATGGATTGTCTGGATGATATTGTCAAGGCCGAAATGGTGCCATCCTAGTCTCCCTTAATTTTAAAATTTCAGCAAAAAATATGTGATACATATATGTGATATATATCATGTGATACAAAAATATATGAATAGTTGCATTCCTAAGTATATTGATGGGAATGTCCTCGAATTTGGGATGAGCATATTTCGGCTTAAACCACCGACATTGTAAGAGGTACATTCAGGAGCAGTCAGTGGAAATTCATTTGCTGCTTCACTTATAAATATCTTGGTTGCTTGGAACTTGTGCTAATTCATGCTAATTATTGCCACGGAAATAATTTTTGCAGTTGCTTCACATTTTGTAAAAACACATTGGAGCAAATTATAAGATGAGAAATATTTGTATGGTGGGACTCAAAGGTGACCTACTTTAAGTTAAACTATTATCCTGTAAAGATGTTTCTTGACCCTTAATTATAATGGGAGTGTAATATTGCCTATTGCTTTAAATTAACTTTCTCCTATCAGGTCTTTACCTGGGACTTTTAATTTTCCGAATGCTCGAATAGTTTTCAATTTTTGCTAACTGGCACCACTATGCAATATACATCATAAAAGCATTATCCTGAGGAAAACAGTTTTCATTGCAACTTTTGGATATCCAGAGGAAAGCTTAGCAGCAGAATGTTACTCATCAATTACAAAAACTGAACTCAAAGGTTGCTTTTATAAAATAAAAGCTGGGGAGAAAAATAATCCTGTTCAAACACAGGGGCTTGTTATGACAGCGGCAAATATTGTTCATCTGTTTGTTTGTGAACAGTTATTTAAGTGGGTGTGATGTAATTTTTTTTAAAAGTCTTGCTTTTTTTCTCTTTCTACTTTCCCCTCTTCTGTGGTCCATTTGCAGGGGAAGCTGTACATCTTGCCCGTGATTTTGGCTATGTGTGTGAAACTGAATTTCCTTCGAAAGCTGTGGCAGAATATTTAACTCGGCCTCATCTGGGTCGGAACGAGATGTCCAGCAGGAAAAATATGCTCCTTGCCGCAAAGTAAGTGGAAAGCAATTTGTAAGATTTATAGAATATATTAAAATGCTTAGGAGGCCCAAGCAGTGTTTGTTACCATGTTCTTTAAAGTAAATCATCACAGCTGTTAAAGTGAATCATGCAGTTGTTAAGAGAATCCAGATTAATTCACCTTGACTTTGCTTGTCAGAAGCAGTGATTGGCTCCTACCAGGTACGCAGTACTGGTACAAAAAGTTTGGTCAGGTACGCAGTACTGATAGAGAAAAAAAATTATGGATTTTTTTTCTCCCCCCCCCCCTCCTTACTGGGCTCTGGTTATGTTTTTTCTATCGCAGTAAATGAGGTTGAATGTGTATAATTTTAGAAGAGCTGTGTGTGTGTGTACATCCACATACAGTTTATATAGTAGATGATGTATACTTTTGTGTGCCTTTGTGTAATATGTATGTACATATATGGCATATACACATAGAATTATTGTTGTGAGCCGCCCCGAGTCTTCGGAGAGGGGCGGCACACAAATCTAAATTATTATTATTATTATTATTATTATTATTATTATTATTATTATTATATATTTTGGATGTTCAGCAATAGTAAATAGATAGGGAAATTGTATCTCTTTGAGGCGAGGAGAGGCCAGGCACCCTAACCCAAACCCTTGACGTGAGTGACACCTTTAAGCCAGTCACATGACCTTTAAGCCACCCCCAGTCACATGAACATCAAGCCACTCCCAACTGGACACATGGCCAGTAAGCCACACCCACAAAATTTTAAGCCACACCCACAGCACGGTAGTAAACAATTTTGCAGCCCTTCACTGGTCAGAAGCCATCATGGAAGGTCACACGTGACTCCAGGATGCTGCAACCAACGTAAATCCATGCTAGTTGCAAGCTCCCAAGTTTTGATCACATGACTGTGGGGATACTGCAGTGGCCCGAAGTGCAAGGACTGGTTATAAGTTATTTTAATAGGTAATTTTGAAAGGTCACTAATAAAATGAGGACTACTTATAATAATCCCCACAACAGGGACAGCCAATAGAGGAGCCTTAGTTAGTTCCAGTGAGAATGGTGTGAAGAAGGAGGAAGGTTAGAGGTTGGATGAGAGCTTTTGTGAATGTGGGTAGAGCCTGGGATTTTCAAATATTGAAAAGGTTTGCGTTTTGAAACTAACTTTTCGAAGTAAGCAAAATTATAAATGTTAGCTCATGTTGCCCATATTAATTGTTGTTGACTGGACTTAGCTAAAAATACTTCTGTCAGAATCGTTGTTGAGCTAGATAATCTAATCTGTAAAAAATGAGACAGAAAGCCATGTTAGCTTCTAGGGTAAAATAAGATTTTAAAATACGGCAACATTTCACATGACACTCTTTAAATTACAACTGCCTAGTTACTCATGGATTTTTTTCTTAAACGTAATTAAGGGAAACACTTATATACATTTCTTAAACATGTCAGATAATCTCAGCAGGAGGAAATTGATAAAAGTCCTTCCAACTCAGGTTTCATTGCCTTTGTCCAGTGGAAATAGCAATTAGCATTTAGACTTATATACCACTTCACAGTTTACAGAGCCAGCATATTGTTCCCAACAATATGGCTCCTCATGTCGCTTGGCGGGACCCGGGAGAAGAGCCTTCTCTGTGGCGGCCCCGGCCCTCTGGAACCAACTCCCCCCAGAGATTAGAATTGCCTCCACCCTCCTTGCCTTTCGTAAGCTTCTTAAAACCCACCTCTGCCGCCAGGCATGGGGGAACTGAGATACTCTTTCCCCCTAGGTCTTTACAATTTTATGCATGGTATGTCTGTATGTAAGTTTGGTTTTATAATAAGGGTTTTTAACTGTTTTAATATTGGATTGTTATATGCTGTTTTTATTACTGTTGTTAGACGCCCCGAGTCTACGGAGAGGGGCGGCATACAAATCCAATGAATGAATGAATGAATGAATGGCTCCTCATTTTACCGACCTCAGAAGAATGGAAGGCTGAGTCCTCCTTGAGCCTGGTGCGATTTGAATTGCCAAATTGCAGTCTGCTGGCAGTCAGCAGAAGTAGCCTGCAGTACTGCATTCTAACCACTGGGGCAGCGTTAAAACATTAATTTGCTTTTTCCTATTACCTCTTCCAGACAGATCTGTAAAGAATTCACAGAGCTTCTCACTCAGGATCGAACCCCCCTTGGCAACGCGAGGCCAAGCCCCATCTTGGATCCTGGCATCCAGGGATGTTTGACTCACTTCAGCCTGATCACACATGGATTTGGGAGTGCTGCCATCTGCGCCGCGATGACATCGGTGCAGAACTACCTGAATGAAGCTATCAAACTGGCAGACAAGTCGTACATGAATGCAGGAGATCAGAGCCCCCAGGATGGCAATAAGAACCTTGAGAAGATGGACAAGCACAGGAAGTGAGGATGGAAAAGATGACAAAAGACAGGAAAAGAAAAAGAGACATACACAGAAAAAATAGACTTTAAAAGACTGTTACTGCACACAGACTTAAGATCTTCCTGCCTAGAAGGCATATAGATATTTCTTAAAACTTGCTTTGGGGCATCTTCTTCTTCCTTTTTTTTTTAATTTGTTATTTTTCAACCATCCTTTTCTGGAGACAAATGTTGTCTCTTTTTCTCCTCTTTAAAAGCTGCTGTTTATCCATTCATTTGGGACCATGTACCTGAAGGTAAACATGGATTTTATCTTTTTGTTATTATTACTTTTTTTAAATTTTAAAAGGTGGTGCTATCTCTTTTTGTTTTTCCCCCCTCGTATGGAAATTTGTTACACGCTGTACTTGAGACACTTTTGCAGGCAATGGTTTCCCTCCAGTATACGTTGTGTGTGGCAGAATCTTCGGTGAAATTCAGCAATAAACCAAGTTTCAGCAGGTTTTGAACAAATGTGCTGAAGTCACTTGCTCACGGAGGTTTCTCTTTCCGTGGGAAAAAAAAGTGATTGCATCTTCTTTCTGTTCAAACAAGGTTTATTGTTACATCTGAAAATGGCAAGCTGCGGGTTTCGGAACTACCATAAGCTGCAATTTTGATTCTCCTTGTTTTTAATTAGCCAAAATTCTGTAACCTCTTCAGATGCATCAATAAGCTATCATTAAACAGGAAGCAGATGTTTCTGTATTCATTGCTGCTGCCAAAGGACCAGATTTCTATATGTGTTAAGAGGCGGAGATGGAGAAGGGAGAGGAAAGTACATTGGCTGGACCAAGTTCATTTTTAAAATTATGGTTATTAACTTTTATCAGTCAGGCTATGTAAGAAAAGTCATGCCCATATCTTGTAGAACAGGACCCGCATGATTGTGTAGTAGTCTGTAAAGTACCGTATTTTTTGGAATATAAGATGCTCTGAAGTATAAGACCACATCTACCTTTTTGGGGGGAACAAAACAAACCCCTGCTTCTACCTCTGCCTCCCAGCAATTTGCCTCCTTGCGGCAAACAGAAAAATAGCCTGTTTCAGTTTCACTTTCAGTTTCATCCTGATTAGCGGGGGTGGGGGGGTCTGCCTCTGCCTCCCTGCAGCCTGAAACCGCTGATGGGTTGGGAGACAGATCCAATGAACAATCACCTTGTGCTAATCAGGCTTTGCTGAAACTGAAACAGGCTGTTTGCTATTTGCTGCAAGGAGCTAAATTGCTGGGAGGCAGAGGCCAAAGGGTAGGTGAGGCCTACATTTGATGTATAAGATGCACCCAAATTTTCACCCTCTTTTAGGGGGGGGAGTAGTGCATCTTATACTCCAAAAAATACGGCAAATAAACTAATTTTCAATTAATTTTTGAGAAACCAATTAAAAGGGATAATTAAAAAGTTTGAACGTGCTGCGAGATTCAGACAAAGGCTTGAGATCATACTCTAAATTGCATCAATTGGTGCTGAGACATTCACAGTTATCCAGACTGTTCACCATATCCCAAAAAGCAGATGCTATGTCCAGTCACTAAATCAGGTAGTTTTCAGTGGTCTCAGTTGCTGAAATCTTGTGACATTAATTCTTGTGGCATCATAAGCCTTGGCATTGTGTTTATTTTGCATCTGCAGCAGCATGTGATATCTCTTGAAAAACTCACTCAAAAGAAATTCCAAATTTTAAATGTGCACCCATGTTGTGATATGGAGGTTTTACTGGGTTCTTATTACTTCATTGGAAACCAGCAGGTAGAATATAATGCAGTATTATCCCCTGTTTTTCTGAGTTTTTGACAAAGTTCTGAGATTTCTGGTTTAATTTTAGAAAAAAAAAGATAGGAATAAAGTGAAATAATGTGATAGTTTTGAACATGCTTGTCTTTTTGTTTCTTGTTTTTTTTTAAAGTTTTCATTTCTAGGCATAATTTAAGAAACATGTATTTTAATATAATGAGGTTGCAGGTTTAAAAAAAATGCAAGGCTGAATTGTTCTGTAGCAGATCTTTTTGTATTTAATTTGAGCTAATATTAAAACCTTAATTTTTTCATCCACTTTAAAAATACGAAAAAGAGATACTGCAGCTTTATGTGCATCATCAGGTCATTTTTTTTTAAATTAAAAAAGGAAAAAAACTTGAAAATAGAGGCGTAAGTTTTAATTTTTTTGTTTGCCTACCTAGGCCAAAAAATATAAATATAAATATATGTATGTCTCCAGGGAAGTTTTATATGTATAAGGGAAAACAATGTCTTGAATGTATATATTTATTTATGTGTAATTTAAAAGGGGCTTGTAAATAATGGTGAACATTTTAATACTTTTTTTATAAATGGGATTCAGATTTTAAAAGTTTACCCCACCCCACAAAAAAAAAAATTAAAAATGAAATAAATATAAAATACTGGCTAAACAACATACACTGCTAGATGATGTACAGTCTGTTTTACGCTAAATATTTAAAAACTTTTTACAAATAAAATTAAAATTTCCCCTGTTTTGGCCACTGGAGAGTTATATCAATTTGGAAGTGTCTGTTGAATGAGCAATAATTGCATATTGGAAGTATTTGGAATGAGCGCAGATGCATCCATTTGTCTAAAATGGTATAGAGTTTCCTGCCCTAGCAGGGAGTTGCACTAGAAGACCTCCAATGCTGTCCTGTTCTATTCTGTTCTACTCTACTCTACTCTATTCTTCCTCTTTTCCTATTCTATACGGCAGTGTTTTTCAACCAGTGTGCCACAGCACACTAGTGTGCCGCGAAGAAGGAAGCTCAGGTTCCAGTCTCACAACTTTTTGCTTAGGGCGCGAAGACCCAAAAGTTGCGAGACTGGAAGCTGAGCTTCCTTCTTTGCACCTTCCAAGTTTTCTGGCAGATGCAGCGCCCTGCCTGGCTGGAGTTTCCCTGGCGGCAGTGGCAGGTGAGCTTTGGGGACCGGCGGGAGGGTGCTGGCAGCAGCGGCACTGGGCAATAGTCACAGGGCGCCAGCTGCGAGTGGTCCGGCAACAGCGTACACCATGCCGGCAACAGCGGCATCAGGCAGTAGCTGCGGGGCGGCAGCAGGGTGGTCAGCTCCAGGGTGGAGACACCCACGGCGGAGGCTGGATATGTTGCTGGATCTCATACATGATGGAGTCCAGCATATGATAAAAAGCACCCAAAGAATAAGAGCGAAACCACCACCCCCAGCCCTCACCTGTTTTGGGAAATGGTTCAAGAGTGTATGCGTACACACACACACACTCACACACACACATACATACAAGGGGGGGAGGCAGGGATGGAAAAAGAGAGTGTCTTAGAGTGTCATTTTGGTTGGTGGTGTGCCCCAGGATTTTGTAAATGTAAAAAATGTGCTGCGGCTCAAAAAAGGTTGAAAATCACCGCTCTACGGAGCACGTACCACATGGGTGTATGCACAGTAATCAACTCCTCCCCCCAAACCAAAGTTGAGAAAAGATGGCAACCGCATGCACAGAAGGAATTTTTTTAAAAAAATTGGCGCCTGCGGACTGGTACTGACCAATATGGTTTGGTCATGTCATCATGAAATTACCAGTGAGTCCCTGAAAATGATAAAACTACAACCACCATACATATATATTAGTGAAGATTTGTCAACATGTTCTTATATTGATTATACCATTATATACCACAATCCACTTAATTCATACAAATATTTTGGTCAGAAATATTGAATATTGTTTACTGGGGAAATCTGATTATTTTTTTCTAATGTGGATGGAACAGCGAACCCTATATAAATAAAGTTCAACAAACTCCACGAACAGCAAACCCTACAGACAACAACAAACCCTACTAAAGTAAGGTTCTATATTTAGGCAAGAAAAACCAAATGTCCACCTATAAAATAGGTCAGTGACGGTGAACCTTTTTTTCCTCGAGTGCCGAAAGCGCACGTGCATGTGCTATTGCGCATGTGCAAGTGCCCACACCCATTATTCAATGCCTGGGGACCGGAGGCAGGATCCAAGGTAGCGGCAGCTGTAAGAATGGGAGCCTCGTGCGCCGACCGTTACCGCAGGAACGAGTTGGCGCCTAAGTCAGCTTGGCGAATGCCGGTTTATGGACCTTTTGGGATGGTGGTGGTTGTGGTGAAAGACTGATCTACAGCCCTAACTACTCCACGGCTCGCTGGGAGGAATCGCTGCTGAACTCAGCGTAGGTCTTCTTTTATTTGTATCCCTGGGGAAAGGAGGCTGCAAGCGGGTCCAGGGGTCTCCAATAAGGGCTTGCCACCACCGGACTACAGGAAAGCCGCTACCATCACTGCTGACTGCTGAGAGAAGCTGCTTCCCATAGTCTGGTGGTGGCGGCTTCTCACATACGCTTTCCTGTAGTCCGGCAGTGGTGGCTTCTTTCTTGCACAGTTTGGCAGCAGTGCCCAGAGCCAGCCCCCAAGCCACGTGAAAAGCCACCACTGCAGGACTACGGGAGGGCTGCCGCCGCTGCTGACCACCACCCAACCCCCCCCCCGCAAGCCACATTCTATGTATAAGACGCACCCACTTTTTGCCCCACTTTTTTTCGGCATGGGGGAAAGCAAAGCTCCTATCCTCTGTCGCGTAGGCGCCTCTCTCCCTTGGTAGGTTTGTCTCGTGTGTAGAGATCGCGAGCGCCTACCTTTCCTTCCCCCTCCTGGCCGCCGAAAAGAACAGCGTGCACTTGCAATGAGAGCCCTCTTGGTCGCCCTCCCCACACACTTGCAAGCCACCACCACCGGCTTGCAAAACAGGAAAGCTGCTATCGTCGCTGCTGACCACTCAGAAAAGCCACTGCTGGCCGCCGCTAGAAGAAGTCTTTATCTGAGGAGCCACCACTGCTTCCCCTGCCTGAAGCAAGCTGCCTGACAGGTTTGAAGACCAACTTCCAAGTTGGAAGACCCCTGAGTTAGGAGTGCAAGGGTCTTCAAACCCGGCAAGTTTAAGGCTTGTGGACTTCAACTCCCATTCCTGAAGTAGCATGATTGAAGGAGAAATTCTAGGATTTGAAGTCCATAAGTCTTGAAGCTGACAAGTTTGAACTTTGTAAAAAGTGTACATGGTTTTAAAAAGTATACTTGGTTTTAAACAGCATACATAGTTGTAAAAAGTATTCTGCTACACTGGTATTTTATTAAACAATATACTGTAATATTGCACCATTTGGTTCAGAATACTTTTTTCCTTGTTTTCCTCCTCTAAAATCTAGGTGTGCCTTATACACCGGTGTGTCTTATACACTGAAAAATAAGGCATGTTGCTTTCCAACAGTTTCAACCACAACACAAGCAATTTCAAGTTAATGCCTCTAAATCAAGTTTCCCCAAACTTTGAGGTTTACCTCCCTTGGGGTGTTGCAGACAGACCAGGAGAGGTGTGAAGAATCTTTCAGCCGTACATTGTTACAAAATCCACCTTTCCTCAAGTTTCATTGACTAGAACAGAATAGAATGCTTTATGGGCCAAGTGTAATTGAAGACACAAGGAAGTTGTCTTGGTGCATATGCTCTCAGTGTACATAAAAGAAAACATAGAAACATAGAAGTCTGACGGCAGAAAAAGACCTCATGGTCCATCTAGTCTGCCCTTATACTATTTTCTGTATTTTATCTTAGGATGGCTATATGTTTATCCGAGGCATGTTTAAATTCAGTTACTGTGAATTTACCAACCACGTCTGCTGGAAGTTTGTTCCAAGGATCTATTACTCTTTCAGTAAAATAATATTTTCTCATGTTGCTTTTGATCTTTCCCCCAACTAACTTCAGATTGTGTCCCCTTGTTCTTGTGTTCACTTTCCTACGGTATTAAAAACACTTCTCTCCTGGACCTTATTTAACCCTTTGACATATTTAAATGTTTCGATCATGTCCCCTCTTCCTTCTGTCCTCCAGACTATACATTCTTTTCTTTTATGTTCACATAAAACAAATAATTCCCTTACCACTGTCAAACTATTCATTATAACAAGCAGGAAGAGGGAGATTATGATCCCGCTATATAGAATGCTGGTGAGACCACATTTGGAATACTTTGTTCAGTTCTGGAGACCTCACCTACAAAAAGATATTGACAAAATTGAACGGGTCCAAAGACGGGCTACAAGAATGGTGGAAGGTCTTAAGCATAAAACGTATCAGGAAAGACTTAATGAACTCAATCTGTATAGTCTGGAGGACAGAAGGAAAAGGGGGGACATGATCGAAACATTTAAATATATTAAAGGGTTAAATAAGATCCAGGAGGGAAGTGTTTTTAATAGGAAAGTGAACACAAGAACAAGGGGACACAATTTGAAGTTAGTTGGGGGAAAGATCAAAAGCAACATGAGAAAATATTATTTTACTGAAAGAGTAGTAGATCCTTGGAACAAACTTCCAGCAGACATGGTACATAAATCCACAGTAACTGAATTTAAACATGCCTGGGATAAACATATATCCATCCTAAGATAAAATACAGAAAATAGTATAAGGGCAGACGAGATGGACCATGAGGTCTTTTTCTGCCGTCAGAGTTCTATGTGTCTAAGTTTCTAAGGCTGTATTACTATTACTATTACCCTTCTCACTGTTCCTATCACCCATCTCCTCCTACTTATGACTGTATGACTGTACAGATGCAAATCAAATCCAAAACTATCGGACAATTTCACCGTTGGACGTGGATTACAACATTTTTATTACTATTATTACAGGAAGAATGAAAAAATAAATAAATGAGATGATTCATCCTGACCAAAATGGTTTCCTCCCAAGGAGACAAAGCAGGAAAAATACCAGAACAGTATTCAATATATTAGAATATTAGGAATCCCATCCAGAGAAACAAGTAGTAGCGGATTGCATTGTTTTCATTGTTCATTTGTGTTCATTTTGGAATTTGGATTTTTAGGGAAGATGTATACCGTAAGATGACACAGAAGAGAGCTGTGAGGGGAAAATATTTAGGGCTAGGGTTAGGGTTATGGTCTGAAAAAACATCATTTTTTAAGCATGTTTACAAAAAAGTGAAATTTAATATTCATTTTTTCTAACCTAGGTACCTCTAGATACATTTGACTACAACGTCTATCATTCTCAGCTACCAAGCTTCATCGATTTTACTGAAATTTACTTTTTAACCTATATAAATTGGTGCTAGTAAACATAATTTTTAATGGATTGTTATTTTAACAAAATATATGATGACGGCAAATTCTTATGAAACAAAGAGAATGATTAAAACGTTCAGTATTGTTTCTTTCCCTTGGAATGTTATTTTGTCCTTTGTTCTCCGAACCTTTGATCAGGCTAAAACACAATATTTTAAATTAGCTAAGCAGAATATGTAAGCGTTCCTTTTTATTTATGAATCATTGGACTAATTGCCCTCTGGGAGAAAAAACAAGCATTTTTTCACTTATTACAACATGGTTCCAAGCGAAGCCAGCAACATTGTCTAGTGGGATTGAACTAGTGCTTCATACAGATGCCAGCATTCAACAAATTACTTTCACTGCCCGACTAATACATATGGCTGTTTTTATGACACAGATGGTATAACAACAATGCCTAGTTTCAGTGCTTAAAAAACCTTAAGAGACTTCAGCTTCATGGAGGGAAAAGAAATATCTCACTAATTAAAATACAGTGTTCCCTCGATTTTCGCGGGGTGGAATTTCGCGAAAAGTCTATACCATGGTTTTTAGAAAGTATTAATTAAAAAATATTCATGGTTTTTCCCCCTATACCATGGTTGTTCCCACCTGATGACGTCATATGTCATCGCCAAACTTCCGTCCGCCTTTAATAAATATTTTTTTTAATAAACTTTAATAAATAAACATGGTGAGTAATAATCTAAAGGTTGCTAAGGGAATGGAAAATTGTAATTTAGGGGTTTAAAGTGTTAAGGGAAGGCTTGTGATACTGTTCATAGCCAAAAATAGTGTATTTACTTCCGCATCTCTTCTTCACGGAAATTCGACTTTCGCGGGTGGTCTCAGAATGCATCCCCCACGAAAATAGAGGGAACACTGTACTGTACTTCTGGAAGCTCTGCAAAAAATGTCCTGGTAGTCAGTGTTCTTTATCCATTTCACTCAGGAGAAGTAATAATAGTATGGTAGTTATTTATCATCATTGATAATTGTTGTGGTTAGCTCTGGCCCAGCTCCTGCCCCAAGGGCTGTGGATGTGGGGGAGACATCCACATGCTGCAGGCCTGGTTTGCCCCCGGTGGAATCTGCTGATGAAGGCTCCTCTGACCAAGAAGACATGAGTGACAGGGAGGAGGAGAGTGTGGCAGACAGCTCAGAAGGAGATCAATTATCTAGCTCTTCCTTGCATTCAGAACAAGAGTTAATGATACAGCCACGCATGCAGAGAGCGATGTATAGGCAACAACAACTGAGAGATTATTATCAAAGAAAATGAGGCCACCTGTGGTTGGGTGGGGCTGTGGTAATTAGTGAGGCTGCTATAAATAGCAGCCTGTGGGTTTGGCCATTGTGGAGGATTATCTGATCGTTGTGTTTTGTGACTGCTTTACTGGCTGACTTTTTGTGTGCTGATTCTTCCCTGCTTTGAAACTAAATCAGAGCAAAGTGAAACCAGTTTCACTTTGTGAAAGAAGAAGGACTGTGAATTGCCTCACAGCTGCAAGCTAAGTATCACAGAACTGATAAGGGACTTGTTCAAATTACCAGTTTGTTTGGAGACAAGTGCTCTTTGCTATACCAAAAGAAGGCTTAGTTTAAGTGAATTTTCATTATAAAGAACATTGTTTTGAATTTTCAAACGTGTATGTGTCTGAAATTTGTACCTGTGAATTTTTGGGAGGATTCTACCAGAGAGCCCGACAGAACAATAATAAGCTGCTGCAAGAAAATTGCACAAACTGACTTCACGCAGCGGCATGACAAAGTAGCAGCAATGGTGCATTGGAATATCTGCTAGAAGTACCTTTTGCTTGCAAGCAACAAGTTGTGGGATCACAAAATAGACTACACAATAGAAAATAAAATTGTTGATAAGAACAACAGAAAAGTCTGGAACTTTTCACTGGAATTAAACATTGCAATACTAAAGACGACAGAATAAAGGAGAAAGAACTGGAGAAAATCACAAACTATGAAGACCTTCAAATTGAAATAGATTGGGGGAAAAGAAAGCAAAGAGAGTAGCATAGTAATAGGTAGACTGCAACTATTGCTGCCTGCTTGACCAAGGAGGGGCTTATGATGTTACAAAACTTTGCCAATAATCTTCTGGTGCAGGAATTCATAGGATACTCAACACTTCCTGGAGAAAATGGGCAGCAAGGCTGTTTTCAGAGTGCTGATTTCTGACCCAGATAATATGATTATTCTACCAGACCTACTAATTTGATCTGACAGGAACAGCTGCGGACTTGATTGCTTGTATTGTGGGAACAAAACATGTAAGTATCTCGGAAGTGTCAACAGAAGGATGTCATGATTTGTTCTGTATTGCCCCAGAATAAAGGACATGGAAGAATATCCTTAATCTACAAGAAAGTGAAGTATGTTTTCAGCAGATGATTAGGAAAAAAGATTCAAATAGTAGGAGCACATTAACATTTGGATCCACTTGCCAGAAGAAAGTCTACGTTTGTCATTGCTGGGTTGGACAAGACCTTTGCACAGTTGCTCCTACTGCTGTCGTAATCCATGGCTGTTGTCTCTTGAAAGGATTCTGGAGAGGGTTATTAATATTTCCTCCCTCCCTCCCTCCCTCTCTCCCTCCCTTCCTTCTTCCCTCCCATTCCCCTTTCATCTCAATCCTTTCTTCTTCCCATCTCTTCCTTCTTCTTCCTTCTTCACATCTTTTCTAACCATCCCTTCCTTCCTTCCTTCCTTCCTTCCTTCCTTTCTTCCTTCTTCCCTCCCTTCCATCTCAATCCTTCCTTCTTCTAATCTGATTGGATGTGTGGGTGCAAGAAACCACATCTGGTGAATTTGATAAACATCTAATGGTGTATCATCTGTTTTCAGTTTCCACTATGTCATTTCCATCTACTTCTGTAACTACAAATATTAAAAATCAGACAGTGCATTATCATTTATTTATTAAATTTACTCTAGTTATATAAAATCTATCTATCTTTTAATTATTTATCAATAAGTGCAAGAAAACAGGATACATGAAAAAGGGCACAAATAAATGGATATAAAGAAGCAAAACGTAGCATTAACACATAAAATGAGTACATACAAATGGGTACAGTAGGACAGGGACGGTAGGCACGTTGGTGAGTTTATGCATGTCCCCTTAATGACCTCTTAAGAAATGTGTAAAGTCCATGATAGACAGTTTAAGGTAAAAGGTATGTGGGTTAGAGAAACGTAACAACAGGAACAGGTAAAGTGTTCCAGACATTTACTACTCTATTGCAAAAGTTGTATTTTCTGCAATCAATATTAGAGCGGATTACTTTTGTATCTATTGATAGCCCTAGTGTTATTGTGGTTGAAATTAAAGTAGTTGTAAACAGGTAGGATGTTAAGGTGGATTGTGTAGTAAGCTTAGTAGGTCAGTGGGCTCCAAAACCTCAGAAAGCCAACAAAACCACACAAGCCTCTAGGCAGCACACACACACACACACATACACACACTCAAGCACTCAAAACCAGTACTCAATATTTACTAATGCTTGCTCTGTTTTTTGTTATAATTTCATACTCATCTTATTAGCCACATTGTAGGGATTCCATTTGATTGACTGGCGGGCTGATTTTGCCAGTGAGGGAATACGGATGGTTGTATCAGTGGTTAGTATTGTAAAAATCAACAAGTGGTAAATTTTTTTGGAGGTTTGTGTTTTATCTGGGTAGAGATAAGACAAGCAGACTTAGACCATTATCTATAGCTTGCCAATGACCAATCACCATAAACGACAATAGCTATGCCACACTAAATACCTAAAATTCCCTCAATATTTAAAATACATTTTCCTTCTTTGGGAAGAAAATTGCCATTGGACAAAGCTGTTTACTCATTGAAGGGACAGATTTAGTATTATCCAGCAAAGTCTGTTTTAGTATTTCTACTTTATTGCCTTCCAATGGAATGCTGGAGAGGCACCTGATTCATACATCTGAAAAATTAGCTCAGCTTGATAGTTATTTGAATTTATTTATGTAGCTTCTTTCAGCCTCAAAGAGATTTTGTTATTCCCCACTCCCTGCGGGAGCCTGCTATAGACCCTGAGTTTTAATGATTAGATTGTGAAGGATGCTATGTTATAGAGAAACCCGGTCCCATAATAGCTTCGTTGCTGTGGAAAATCTCATGTTATTTGGCCATTTGCTTCAAGTTCTCTAAGCAATCAAGATATATGCCTCAAGGCTGCAAATACAAAGCTACAGGCAAAACCCTCTGGACATAATGACTGGCCATTTATGCAGAACTAAAAACTGGAACAGCTGAGCCGTAGATGTATGAATAGCAGGCATGCTTCCCAGCACAAAAGATAGCCCTTCTGAAATAAAGGGATTTATAATGGTTCTGACATCCTGTACATCAAAATCAAACAAGACAGTTGGGTTGTAAGTTTTTCTCTCTCTTTTATAGGTTTGAGTCATGTTTGCAGAGGGGCCTGCAATTAAAATGAAAAAATGGCAAGAATGGAAACTTGAGTATGGCTCTTTGTACGTGTGTTTGTGCGTGTGTATGTGTTTGTGTGTCTGTATTTTAAAAGATACTCCTGTTAAATTCTGAGAAGATACGAGGGTCACCCAGAAAGTAATGCACCATTTTTTTTCTCAGCCTACAGTGATGGTACGAATGTGAAACTTTAGATATACATTATTTGAATTGTCAGGAGTGCATGTGTAAATTTTGCGTTTCTTCAGACAGGTAGCTGCAACAGTGTTTCAAAATGGCGCCTGTAAGTGATGTACGTTAGAAGCAGTGTGTCATCATTGAATTTCTCACTGTGGAGAAAGAAACTATTGGGAACATTCACAAATGTTTGGGTACAGTTTATGGAGAATCTGCAGTCGACAGAAGTACGGTTAGTCGCTGGGCACAGAGGGCGAGGCCATTAGACTTCTAAGAGGTGATTCGCACAGTGCAGAAATGACTTCGTAACCAGAACAAGGAGTGGTACTGACAGGGTATCTCGCTGGAGGAACGCCATAGAATATGATGGAGATTACGTGGAAAAATAGGGAGTGTAGAAGAAACGTCATTCTTTCTTGTGTGTAAGTTTTATTGTGTTCAATAAATACTGTATTCAGTTCTGGTCACCACACTTCAAAAGAGACATTGAAACTCTGGAGAAGGTGCAAAAAAGAGCAACCAAGATGATTAAGGGATTGGAAACCAAGACTTACGAAGAGAGACTGGGGGAACTGGGCATGGATAGCCTAGAGAAAAGGAGGGCCAGAGCGGACATGATAGCAGTCTACAAGTATACAAGGGGATGTCACAGAGAGAAGGGGATCACTTTATTCTTCAGGGCACCAGAGGGCCGGATGAGGAACAACGGCTGGAAGCTGACCAAGGAGAGATTCAACATGGAGATAAGAAGGAACTTCCTGACGGTCAGAGCGATCAACCAATGGAACAACCTACCAGCAGATGTTGTGAACTCCAACACTCTGGACATTTTTAAGAGAAGATTGAACTGCCACTTGACTGGTGTACTATAGGGTCCTTGCTTGGGCAGGGGGTTGAACTCGATGGCCTTCATGGTCCCTTTCAACTCTAACAATAAATAAATAACTGTTGAAGGGAAAAAAATTGTGGTGCATTACTTTCTGGGCGACCCTCGTATTTTCTCCTTAATCAAATAACTGCGGCTCAAAGTTATTGTTCTTCTCGTGTTTCCCTATTTCTTCCAATCTACTCCTTGCTTCTCTCGGCTCTCTCTCAAGGGGTTGATTTGATGACACTGAAAATTCTTGATATTAATATTAACTGAAATGTCTTCCAATAGAAGAACGCACACAAAATTGGCCCTAAGTAACATGGCCGAGGGCAGAGAAAAACAACTTTCAGAACAACTCAGATCACTACGCTGTTCAGGGCACTGAGAGATGAGAAATGGAAGTTGATGGTGATATGTCCTAATATAATTGTTAAAGTCCTGGAAAACACTTGGAGATGAAGACTTCTGACTTGTGATATTTCAACTGTATTTTGAAAAATCCTAAAGTTCACTGGTTGGTTAACTTATTGGAACTTTGCAGTGAGAAGGCAAGCAGGATCGGCATGCTCTCGATAAAGGTAGCCTGTTCGTGGTTTGTACATTTCCTTGGAAGTCCAATGGAAAATAACATTTGTACTTCAGGACTGAATTGTGGAGTTCTTGATGCTCTCTGAACTTGATTGTTTCCTTGCACATTTCATTACCCAGCTTGGTAACATCATCAGTGCAAGTGAGATGCAATTTATCAGATTATCTCAGGGACCGCCTTCTGCTGCACGAATCCCAGTGACCAGTTAGGTCCCACAGAGTGGGTCTTCTCTGGGTCCCGTCAACTAAACAATGTCGTTTGCTGAGACCCAGGGGGAGAGCCTTCTCTGTGGTGGCCCCGGCCCTCTGGAACCAACTCCCCCCAGAGATTAGAATTGCCCCCACCCTCCTCGCCTTTCGTAAGCTTCTTAAAAAACACCTCTGCCGCCAGGCATGGGGGAACTGAGATACTATTTCCCCGTAGGCCTTTACAATTTTATGCATGGTATGTCTGTATGTATGTTTGGTTTTATAATAAGGGTTTTAAACTGTTTTAATATTGGATTGTTTATGCTGTTTTTATTACTGTTGTTAGCCGCCCCGAGTCTACGGAGAGGGGCGGCATACAAATCCAATAAATAAATAAAATAAATAAATAAATAAACTTGCTGCCTATTTATAGTCAGTATCTTCCCCTGCTAGTTTTGGTGGCAATATGGTTTCCTCCTTGCAAATTATTTGATTAGAGTACAGTAGTCCCTCGCTATACCGCGCTTCACCTACTGCGGCTTTACTTCATCGCGGGTTTCTGAGGAAGTCGATCGGCAGATTTAAACAGCCCACCGAACTCGATCGGCAGGGTTTTTTTACAAAAATAAAAATCTAAAATTGTAAATACTGTATTTAAATACTGTATCTAAAATAAATACTGTGTGGGAAGGGTTTATAAACACTTAAAACAATGAAAACTTACCAAACAATTACAATATAAATACTTAAATAAGTACTATCAGTCGATAAATTCCCCATCACGGATTTCACCTATCGCGGCCAGGTCTGGAACGTAACACCAGCGATAGGTGACGGACTACTGTATTGGTTTCTGCCCAGTTGCTTGTCTGGTGTGAATCCCTGCTTATCTGAATATTGGCATTTGGAAGGCAGGAGTTCCAATCCTTTTTTTTCCTTCCTATTTTTTACAATATTTTCATGTTTTAAGAACCACAACTTCCATTTGCGAATGCTGATGGTGGGAGCCAGGGTATATAACTTAGTGTCCTCTACATATTCCCCAATCATGACAGCAACTGCAGAACTGCAGAAAAAACATTTACCGCCAACCTGCCTTCCATTGGGGACATGTATACTGCACGGGTTAAAAAGAGGGCTGACCCCTCATATCAGGGGTTGTTTCAACTCCTACCTTCAAAATGATGCTATAGAGCACTGCACAGAAAGACAAATAGACACAAGAAAGTTTTTTTCCTGAATGCCATCACTCTGCTAAACAAATAATTCCATCACCACTGTGAAACTGTTCATTATAGCTGCATTACTATTACTATTAGTTTTTCTCATTGTTCCTATCACCCATCTCCTCCCACTTATGACTGTATGACTGTAACTTTTTGCTTATATTCTTATGACAATCATAGGGTACATTATGATTTTTGACAAATGTATCTTTTCTTTTATGTACACTGAGAGCATATGCACAATGACAAATTCCTTGTGTGTCCAATCACACTTAAATAAATGTGATTGGCCAATAAATAATTCTATTCTGTTCTGTTCTATTTAATAATAAAGATGGAGTGGAGTTATAGGGTGACACATCTTTAGGTCATTGTGTTGCCTATTTCTATGAAGTCCAGCAAACTATACAATTTCCATATACCCTAAGGCCTTCAATGTATGTAAATGCCATATGGAAAACAACTTATGGTTAGTTGTTAGAGAGGTAAAGGTTCCCCCCCCCCCCCCCTGAGAGTACATAATCCAGGAACCACAGCTTTACTACTATTTTCCAGTGTCAAATAATAGTCAGCTAGTTTTAGACAGCTAGTATGGGGAATATATCTCCTTCATTTTGTCCTACCGGTTGTCTTTCAGCTTGGTGGGGGGGTTGTATTTTGCTGTGAGCCGCCCCGAGTCCGCGGAGAGGGGCGGCATACAAATCCAAATAATAAATAAATAAATAAATAATAAAGTAAAACAGCAGAAGGCCAATAGACTCAGGAAGCATCTGTTTTAGACTGTTTTAAACAATGGACTTTGAATTGGTCCTTGTATTTGTTAAATGTTGTGAACCACCCTGAGTTCTTGGAGAAGGATGGCATCAATCAATCAATCAATCAATCAATCAATCAATCAATCAACCAACATATTTGAGCATTAATGTATATGTTCTATCCTTCCAGGACCTCAGCAGAGCTACTTGCCCTGCTGACTGTAAAGCTAAGCAGGGACAGGCTTGGTTACTACTTGATGGGAGCTTCAGAAGTCGAAAAAGAAAAGAAAAAACCCCAAAAGAAAAAGAAAACAAATGCCAAAAGTTAAGACAGCCTTTTGTACCGAGAAAAATTCATGTCCAAGTTATAAGGAATTTTGCTCCACCTGAAAGAAACGTTGCTTGTGCCTTACGTGAATGTCACCAAAACTGGATTTTCATGGACATGAGCCTAAAAAAAAAATAAAAAATCTAAATACTGTATTTCCTCAGTCACATCAGAAGCAAACATTTCCCTGAAGAACATTCCTACTTTCTCATCCCCGTTTCTGAAACAAGGGAATCCCGTGAAAAGGATGAAGATTTACTAGGATTTATTTTCTAATCCCACTTAACCTCTGAGATTCCACCGATATCTAATTAAATGTCACCCTTACCCCTTTACTCAATTGTTTGCAATCAGCTTACAAAAGGGGCTATGTCTTTTGGGTGAATTAATATTGGCAGGCTTCCACCCTTGCCCTTCTCCTTCTTTCTCCCTCTCTCTTCCTCCTCCTCCTCCTCCTCCTCCTCCTCCTCCTCCTCCTCCTCCTCCTCCTCCTCCTCCTCCTCCTCCTCCAGTACTGATGAGAGCCAGCTTTTGAAATGATCTAATGCTTTTTATGAACATTATTATGTATGTATTTATTTTATTTGTCATACAAATATAGTACTGTATTGTATTGTAGTACGTTTAACATAATATAAGTATAAAGTAGAGATAGAAAAGATAAAAACACATTAGGACAGGAACGGTAGGCACAAAGGTGCACATGCACACCCCTTACAGACCTCTTAGAAAAGGGGAGAGGTCTATTGTAGATAATGTAAGGTTGAAGATTTTGGGATTGGGGGAAGAGACAAAAGAGTCTGGTAGTGAATTCCAGGCGTTGACCACTCTATTGCTGAAATCGTATTTTCTGCAGTCTAGTTTGGAGCGATTTACATTTAGTTTGTATCTATTGCATGCTCTTGCGTTGTTGTTTATTCTTGTGTATTATTCTGGTCCTATACTCTGTAAACAAGAAGTATTTCATCCAATGCCAAGAGCTGTCATACCCAACTACTATGTAAACTAAAAACTATATATATGTCCATACATGGATGTAGCACAATTTAAAAACACAACAAATTATCTTTACAAAGTTGTGCTAACCATTTGTCTGAAGTGGTGTAGGTTTTCCTGCCTAAGCAGGGGGTTGGACTAGAAGACCTCCAAGGTCCCGTTCAACTCTGTTATTCTATTCTATTTTATATTGTATTCTATATTCCATCCCATCCCATCCCATGCTATCCTATCCTATCCTATCCTATCCTATCCTAATCACTTACTAATTTTCTGGAGCTACCCACTAAAGGATTAGGAATCCTAATTTTCCCTAGAGTCCTCCAAAATATTGAACTATAATTCCCATCATCTCAATTCCTCGTGGTTACACTCACGGGTGGGCAGCAGGCAGGACGGGGTGGAACACAGTTCCAGCGGCAGAAATGAAGCTGTGTGCGCAGCTCCAGCTGACTATCCCTTCCTCCCATCCTCTTTCTCCTCCTCGGACAGTGGCAGGGAGACCAGCAATGGCAGGAGTTGTAAGGGGCCCATTTCCTCCCCCCTCTTTTGTCAACAGCTGATCAGCACCCATTCGCCTAGCTACCCAGCCTGTGACAGGGGACGACCCAGGAATGGAAGCACAGGAAACACGAAGCAAATTGTCACCCCAGAGAGCGACACTGGTGAGGTTGTAAGTCGAAGACTTCACAGTTCACTTGAACAATGATGATCGTTAAAGCTACTCCCAGCTGGTCACATGGCCGGCAAGCCACTCCTACCCAGTCACATGACCATCAAGCCACACACACAAAATATGCCAGACACACAGTGTGACAGTAAAAATTTTGCCTGCCCATTACTAGTTACACTCATTTTGACGAAAGATATTAGAGTACAGTCCAAAGGACTGAACTATCAGGTGGGTTGTAGAAAAACATCTTTCATAGTAGCTCACCCACGTGCTGAGTTTTTCATTAGCTTCATTGTCAGAGTCAATAGTTGGGCCTTTGGAGGGAGGGGCTAAACTTGACTCCTTTTTAAAATATTTTTTTATGGAGTTTCATCATAAAATAAAAATATAGAAGAAAAAAAGAAGAATAAAAGGGAGAGACAAAATTATAAAAAGGAAAAAAGTAATTATTTCTGACTTTCTTTGGCACAGTAGATTACAAAAATAATATAACGTCAAGCTTTTGCCTTACATTTCACAACATACCAAATGGAAACAAAACTGGACAATTTCATTCCTTTAATTAAAAGAGTGACTTTTGATATCTCTCCACCACTGAACTTGATTGACAGGGATTTCATGTTATTGCTCATGATCTTATTTAGCAACTGGACAGTGGTTTGCCTTTGCCTTCTTCTGAAATGTTCTTCCAACTTCCCAGTTTGACCTTCGGTTCTGATTTTCCATCCAACTTCTTCCATCCAGGTCAAGGTTGTTTAGCTTGCATTAAGAATTGTTAACCTAATCTTGCGTAGCTTCTTCTCTGGCAATATTAAACTGCTAACCAGAGCATACAAAACATTTGCCAGCCCAATCCACAAATACAGGTCATCTGTCTGTAACCCACACTGTATATCAGACATTAATACAATTGAGAGTGTCCAGAAATATTTCAGAAGAAGATTTCTTCACTCCTCTGCTCGCAACAGAATACCTTATTCCACCAGACTTGAAATTTTGGAGTTAGCAAACTTAGAGCTACGTCGCCTTCGATCTGATCAAAATGTAGTTCATAAAATCACCTACCACGATATCCTACCAGTCAATGAGTACTTCTGCATTCAACCACAACAACACACATGCACAAAATAGATTCAAACTCAATGTGAACCTCTCGAAACTCGACTGCAGAAAATACGACTTCAGCAACAGAATGATCAATGCCTGGAATACACTACCTGACTCTG
Source organism: Erythrolamprus reginae (assembly GCF_031021105.1). Lineage (NCBI taxonomy): Eukaryota > Metazoa > Chordata > Lepidosauria > Squamata > Dipsadidae > Erythrolamprus > Erythrolamprus reginae. The sequence goes on along the minus strand of NC_091952.1, from coordinate 19,999,599 downwards.
TGGTTTCTTCCCCAAACCCCAAAAACTTTAACCTTAGACTGTCTACAGTGGACCTCACCCCATTCCTAATAGGTCTGTAAGGGGCATGCATAAGCACACCATCGTGCCTACTGTCCCTGTCCTACTGTCCAAATTTACCTATACCTCCTTGCTTTTGTTTATGTATACCATACCTATTATCTTGTACACGTTTTAATAAAATTAATTGATTGATTGATTGATTAGCTTCTGGATCGAGCAAGGCCATTCTTGAGTTATGATAAGCTTCTTAAAACCCACCTCTGTCGTCAGGCATGGGGGAACTGAGATATTCTTTCCCCCTAGGCTTCTACAATTTATGTATGATATGTTTGTATGTATGATTGGTTTTAAAATAAGGGTTTTTAGCTGTTTTAGTATTGGATTGTCACATGTTGTTTTTACCACTGTTGTTAGCCGCCCCGAGTCTACGGAGATGGGCAGCATACAAATCCAATAAATGAATGAATGAATGAATGAATGAATGAATGAATGAATGAATGAATGAATGAATGATCAAGGATGGGCACTAAGTTAGCTGCGTCTAGATGAAGCATTGTCTTTTCCCCATTAAACGCAAAGCAGCAGCCTGGAAACCCCATAATAACGATGTAGCTTAAGTTCTTATTTGCTTAGTGATTGTGGCTAAGACAGTTGCAAAACATCTTACCTACTGATTAAAGGAATTACCAGCAAGGGGAGAGGGATAATGTTTGCACTAATTGTAGCTGTTGGAATCTAACGCAAAGGAAAAATGAAAACAAAGCCTGCCATTTATGGGCTTGCCTGCCAATTAGGAGACAAACCAATATTGATGAAACTAAAACCAGACTTGGAAGAGGGTTCGTTGCTATGTGGTTGGATTGCTACTGCAAGGCTTCACTGCACTACTTCCTCTGCATGGAAGAACTTTGCTCTCTCTGCCCCTGCAAGCTGCTGCTCGTACCACCCCAAACTGGTCTCATCATATCAGGGTTCCTGCTTCTCTTCAAATATACACCTGTAAGCTGTAGAACAGGAGAACTCTGCAGTTCTTCTTTGAGATTCGTGGACAGAACTATCCTGATGTTACACAAGGTGAAAATGCCAGTAGAGTAGAATAGAGTAGAGTAGAGTAGAGTGGAGTGGAGTGGAGAGGAGTGGAATGGAGTGGAGTGGAGTGGAGTGGAGTGGAGTGGAGTGGAAAGGAAAGGAATGGAATGGAATGGAATGGAATGGAATGGAACGGAACAGAACAGAACAGAACAGAACAAAATTCTTTATTGGCCAAGTGTGATTGGACACACAAGGAATTTGTCTTTGGTGCAGATGCTCTCAGTGTAGATAAAAGAAAATATACATTTGTCAAGAATCATGTGGTACAACACTTAATGATTGTCTTGGGGTCAAATAAGCAATGAGGAAACAATAAGATTAATAAAAATCTTATGGATACAAGCAACAAGTTACAGTCATACAGTCATAAGTGGGAGAAAATGAGTGATAGGAATGATGAGAAAAATCTAGCAGTAATAGTGCAGACTTAGTAAATAGTTTGACAGTGTTGAGGGAATTATTTGTTTAGCAGAGTGATGGCATTCAGGAAAAATACCGTTCTTGTGTCTAGTTGTCTTGGTTATTTATACCTGTTATCTTGTACATGTTTGATAAAATAAATAAATAGCTTGTGGGGCACACTGGAGCTAAGTGAGTGTGGTATGATTGTTTTAGCTACTTGTCAGGTTTTCCAATGAATAGTTTTCAGGCATGAAAATATTCTGTATATGTGACTTCTCCAGCTACTTCTTAACATGTTTCTAGTGCTCTTTGGAAAGAGTGCTAAACTGATGTTGAAATAAATAAATAGCCCAATTGAAAGGTCATGAGGCAGAAGAGCTGTGAAGAATTAGATGGAAGAGAGCTTTCCTTCTCAATACTTTGGGGAAATCTCCCTTTCATTTCATGTCATATCTCTTCTCCATGCTGTGACCAGGCATTAAGGTTAATAGGCATGAAGAGGAATGGGTGGTAAAGCAGGAGGGACTGACTCATAACAAGCAAGCTGTGTCTTTGATGAAAGGGTAGAAAGAGAGTCCTGGCTGTTAGTAGCTTTGCCTGACAGCATGTAGAAGTAGTCTATAGCAATGTTTCCCAAACTTGGCAATGCTGGCTGGGGAATTCTGGGAGTTGAAGTCCAAATATCTTCTAGTTGCCAAGGTTGGGAAACACTGGTCTATAGGTAGCCAAAGTGGTAGATTAAAAAAATGCCTTAACTCCAAAGTAAAACTGTTCAAATAAGCCCAGCATTATTATTATTATTATTATTATTATTATTATTATTATTATTATTATTATTATTATTATTATTACTTTATTATTATTATTATTATTATTATTATTATTTTTATTATTATTATTATTATTATTATTATTATTATCATCATCATCATTATTAATTAGATTTGTATGCCGCCCCTCTCCGAAGTCTCAGGGTGGCTCACAACAGTAATAAGAAACAGTGTAACAATGGGACAAATCTAATAATAAAAAATATATAAAACCCCCAACAATTAAAAACCATACAGCACATACATACCAAACATGAAATATAAAAAGCCTGGGGGAGATGTCTTAGTTCCCCCATGCCAGGCGATACAGGTGGGTCTTGAATAACTTTCGAAAGACAAGGAGGGTGGGGGGCGTTCTAATCTCCGGGGGGAGTTGGTTCCAGAGGGCCGGGGCCGCCACAGAAAAGACTCTTCCCCTGGGGCCCGCCAAACAACATTGTTTGGTCGACGGGACCCAGAGAAGGCCAACTCTGTGGGACCTTATCGGCCGCTGGGATTCATGCGGTAGAAGGTGGTTCTGGAGGTATTCTGGTCCAATGCCATGTAGGGCTTTAAAGGTCATTACCAACACTTTGAATTGTGACCGGAAACTGATCGGCAGCCAGTGCAGACCACAGAGTGTTGTAGAAACATGGGCGAATCTGGGAAGCCCCACGATAGCTCTCACGACTGCATTCTGTACGATCTGAAGTTTCCGAACACTTTTCAAAGGTAGCCCCATGTAGAGAGCGTTGCAGTAATCGAACCTCAAGGTGATGAGGACATGAGCGACTGTGAGCAATGACTCCCTGTCCAAGTAGGGCTGCAACTGGTGCACCAGGCGAACCTGGACAAACGTCCTCCTCGCCACAGCCGAAAGATGATGTTTCAAAACACCTCTTGATAGCAGAAGAAGTAGAGCCATATCAAAATAGCTATACAAGATTCCATTTATCCATTACATGATCTAGGTCAGTGATGGCGAACCTATGCCACAGGTGCCACAGGTGACACGCGGAGCGATATCTGCTGGCAAGCAAGCCGTTGCCCTAGCTCATCTCCAATATGCATTTGTGTGCTGGCCAGCTGATTTTTGGCTTGCACAGAGACCCTGAGAAGGCATTTTTGGCTCCACCCTTGAAAATGTTCAAAGATACTTCACCAGAAGAGCCCTTCACTCCTCCACTCGAAATAGAATACCCTATGAGACTAGACTTTCAATCCTGGGCCTTGAAAGTTTAGAACTAAGACGCCTTAAACAAGATCTAAGTATTGCCCACAAGATCATATGCTGCAACGTCCTGCCTGTCGGCGACTACTTCAGCTTCAACCACAACAACACAAGAGCACACAACAGATTTAAACTTAATATTAACCGCTCCAAACTTGACTGTAAAAAATATGACTTCAGTAACAGAGTTGTCGAAGCGTGGAACTCATTACCGGACTCCATAGTGTCATCCCCAAACCCCCAACACTTTACCCTTAGATTATCTACGGTTGACCTATCCAGATTCCTAAGAGGTCAGTAAGGGGCGAGTACAAGTGCACTAGAGTGCCTTCCGTCCCCTGTCCTATTACTCTCCTATATATCCTATATCTCTTCTTCTATTCTTTCATGATATACTCTATTCCTATATATATATATATATATGTATATATATATGTATATTCTGTTACTATATTCTATATATTCTATTCCTATATCTTCTATTCCTATATCTTCTTTTCTATTCTTTCTTAGATATATTTTACTATGAGTATCTCCTCTATAACCTTCATCATGTATTTTACTATGTGTATATTGATATATACTCACTAAAACCCTCATTGTGTATTGGACAAAATAAATAAATAAAATAAATAAATAAAATAAATACAAGCCTACTGGGCCACCAGAAGTTGGGAAACAGGCCATTTCTGGTTTCCAGAGGGCCTCCATAGAGTAGAGGAAGCTGTTTTCACCCTCCCCAGGCATTAAATTATGAGCGTGGGCACTCACTCATGCGCGATAGCCCACACACATGCTCTTTTGGCACCTGAGGGGGAAAAAGGTTTGCCATCACTGATCTAGGTTGTTTTTCTCTCATAATAGCAGGATGCAAATAATAAGGGGAAACTACCTTTGAGGAGCCATGGTTTATACAGAAAATCAAATCATAGCCATTAGGAGGAAAGAATTGAAAAGCAGAAATATTTTTTTTAAACCATCTTTATTTCAAGTCTTAAAGCTGCCAAGGTTGAACATCCCTGCTTTAAATAATTGCTACTTGTACAAGTATAAAATGTATATACAGGTATAAAATATGTACAAAAATCAAAAGTTACAATGAAAGAGCTCAGACTTTCATTTAATAGCTGGATTTGTAAAGTATGGAAAACCATTTTTTAAAAAATGGGGGTTTTTTTGGGGGGGGGAATCACAGCTCACCGAATTTATTATTATTTTAAAATAATTTTTATTGAGTAATTTTAAAAGCAAGAAATATACACAAAATATACATATATACAAGTCAAACATACATTAAACTCCAAACAACAATGACATACAAAACTTAACCTAACAAATAACATATATCTCACTGACTTTAAAAAATATGCAATAATTTAGCAAGTTCAGATAAATAGCTATAGTTACCCTGTATACTAAACCAAACCAATCAAACCTATTCCACATTTAGGGCAATCTTTCTATACCGTCCAAACTTCTTGTGAATCAAAACAGGTTACATAACCATGAAATGAAGTTATGAGGAGATTTTATCAGTCTGTGGCCTCTCTAGCTGTCACTTAGTGCCCTAGCTGATTGTTTTTTTCGTATTGTTATTTCCTTCTTTTTCTTGGCCAAGGCAACTACTACCTCTTGCATCTATTTTGACTTACAAAAAAGCCTTGAGGCTTTATTGGACATTGTGAGAGATTGAAATGTCTGCCTGGAATGCTTCTATGGTCCAAGGACACCAGATGGAAGGCAGCTCCCTGTGTCTGTGATGGAGCCAGCTTGGAAATGAGGGAAGATCTCAATGGATTAAAAACAAAAAGCAAAATCCTTGGTATGGTTTCTGAAAAATACTGAGACAGTCGGTTCTTTAAGCTCTTTTTATTTGTAAAGGACAGGAAAGCTCTTTTTGTAAGTGACTTCAAGTAAGAATGCGACTGGAATAAACAGTGCCAGTGCGCTCTTTTTATACTTTATTTTTCCCGCTAAAATCCTACTGTCAAACTCTTAGCCAATCAGAATGCTCCAACCATTTCAACTATTTACATTTACCTCAGCGCATATTTAACAGTTTCTACGAACCGAGATTTTAACCCAGGCAAAACACTTCTGCAGAAAGAAGCATGTGTGATTCTTAGGGGCTTAAATCCCTAGAGCCGTGATGGCAAACCTATGGCACATGTGCCACAAGTGACATGTGGAGCCATATTGGTGGGCACATGAGCTCAGGTCTAGTGCACATGCATGCCAGCCACTGAATTTTTGGACCTTCTGGACCCACTGGGAGTTGGGAAACAGGCTGTTTCCAGCCTCCAGAGGGGGTGGGGAAGACCCATTTTTGCTCTCCGAAAGTTCCAGAGCCTTTCTAGGAGCCTGAAGCAGGCAAAAACAGCCTCCAGCCCCACCAGATGTCCTCTGGAGGCCGGAAACATTCTGTTTGCTGACTTCTGTTTGGACTGGAGGCCAGTTTCTTTGCTCTCCTCAGGCTTCAGAGCCTTTCTAGAAGCCTGGGGAAGGTGAAAATGGCCTCCCCCTCGGAGGCTCTCCAGAGGTCAGAAATGATCGATTTCCCTCAGTGGCAGTTTGCTACCAGTATGGGCCACACCATAGCTCTGGTAGCAAAAATGGAGCTGCCCAGGCAGCTCCAGGTGACTGGCGTGTGTGTGCGTATCCAAGTGAGATTTTGGTTCCTCGCATGCTCAGGAAGCAAAATCTCACGAGGGGATGCACATGAGAGAGATTTCGGTGATTTTTTGCTTCAGCGCTTTAACCTCTCTCTCGTAAAATTTCACTCAGAGGTCTGCACCCGCCAATCACCCAGAACTGTGCACAGAGCGCACCGGTAGCTGCAGGAAGTAGGGACCCTCACCTCCCAACAATCCTCCTCCCCATCCTCCTCCTCCTTGTCCTCCTCCTCTCTCATTTTCCCATCCTTAAAATATTGTGTTTAATTTTTTTTTTTTTTAAGAAATATGTATTTTTGCTGGTATGCTCAGACATCCTTGGTACAGGAAGTCCTCGATTTACAACCATTGATTGATTGATTGATTGGATTTGTATGCCGCCCCTCTCTGTAGACTCGGGGCGGCTAACAACAGTGATAAAAAAACAGCATGTAACAATAAAACTAAACAAACATACATACAAACATACCATATGTAAATTGTAAAGGCCTAGGGGGAAAGAGTATCTCAGTTCCTCCATGCCTGATGACAGAGGTGGGTTTTAAGGAGCTTACAAAAGGCGAGGAGGGTGGGGGCAATTCTAATCTCTGGGGGAAGTTGGTTCCAGAGGGCTGGGGCCGCCACAGAAAAGGCTCTTCCCCTGGATCCCGCCAAACGACATTGTTTAGTTGACGGGACCTGGAGAAGGCCCACTCTGTGGCACCTAACTGGTCACTGGGATTCATGCAGCAGAAGGCGGTCCTGGAGATAAACCATTGCTTTAGTGACTATTCAAACTTACAACAGTTTTGAAAGAAGTGACCTACAACTGGCCTTCACGCTTACTACTGTTGTTACATCTCCACAGTTACATGATCAAAATTCAGACGCTTGACTCCTGTTGTGTATTTATGATGGTTGCACTATTCTGGGATCATGTGATCACCGTTTGTGTCTTTTCAGCAAGCAAAGTAAATGGAGGGGAGCTGGATTCACTTAATGACCATAGGATTCGTTTAATAGCCATGACATAAAAGGTCCTAAAATTGGGCAGGACCCACTTAATTCCTGGCTTAGTCACAGAAATCCAATTCCCAAATTGTGGTCATGAGTCAAAGACTAACCTGTATTTGTCAGCTCTTGAATAAAGGAACATATAGATGTGTATGACTGTATTGTAAGGAGTTGGGCTTGGGGAATGATTACATTAGTCAGTTGCAGATCTCTGACCTGGAACAGAGTCGTCTCCATCCTGAGGAACCAGAAAAAAAACATTTGACAATAACGTTGATAATAATGTTGAGGCGAGATCATCTGCTTCTTCTTGGAAAATGAACATTTACTTTGCATTCTTTGGCTTATGTTACACCACAAATACCGTATTTTTCGGAGTACAAGCCACACCTTTTTCATCCCTAAAAGAGGCTGAAAATTTGGGTGCATCTTATACTCCAAATGTAACTTTTTCTAATCTTTTTCCCCAGCCCTAACAATTTGCTAACAATCTTCCCAGCTTCCTACTCCATCTGAAGAAGGTGTTTCCAGCCCTAATGAGGTGCTAACGATCTTTCTGCTTGTAGCATTTTCTTTTATTCCTCCTCCCTTTGAAGAAGATTTTTTTCAACCCTAATCAGGGATAAAATAATGTGCTGAAGCTGAACAGACTAAGGACGCTACCTACCTGGTAGGTAGATATTTTCCACTATTTTGGTCTCCCAAAACTAAGGTGGGTTTTATACTCCAAAAATACTGTAACTATAGATGCTTCCGTGCTACCCTCATTTCAAGTTCCTATTTTTCTGGAAAGTTTAACAATGACTTCTGCCTGTATATATAATTAAATAGTTTTTAATTGAATTATTTACATTAAAAACAAAACATAAAAAATATATTGCAAAACATAGAATGTAACATACATAATAAAGGAAAAAAATAGTAGAAAAGAAACACAGACAAACAAAACAAAACAAAACAAACACACAAAAAATCTATTGATTAATCATTTTGTACATATCTGCCTGTATATCTGACACCCCAATCTATGTACAAAGAGTTGATATCATATTGACCCAGGATTTCATCATTTAACCACCCCCTTACGGATGTTTCCATTGTCCTAACTGAAAGAGATTTGCAATCCATATGTTTATAAGAGCCATTCAGTTTAGCTCTATGGGATCTTCCACATACTGTAAGCAGAGATTATCTATACTGAACTCAACAAGCTACAAATGAGCCAAGTACAGTTCAACTTTGTATGACTTGATGCGAATTTAGCTTACGTGGTTATTTTGTGGTTCAGTGTACAGTGCAAACCAAGAAAATTGGGTTAAGTGAGCAAACTGTAGTCAAAGTTTTAAAACACTGGAAGTTTTTAAGCAGATGTTGGATGAACATCTGTCTGAAGTAGTGTAAGGTTTCCCGCCTAAGCAGGGGGTTGGACTAGAAGACCTCCAAGGTTCCTTCCAACTCTGTTGTTGTTGTTGTTGTTGTTGTTGTTATTATTATTATTATTATTATTATTATTATTATTATTATTATTATGTCAGTACAACACAGCAAACAAGATCACTATACTGGATTTCATATTTCATCACCAGTCGAGCACTTCCCAAGCACCTAGGACTGCGTGATGTACCGATCCCAGTAAAGCGGCCTTTTGCAATTGACAGATGGAGATCCTGTCAATTCCTTTGGTTTTCAAATGTCCACTGAGATCCTTTGGTACTGCACCCAGCGTGCCAAGTACCACTGGGACCACTTTCACGGGCTTATGCCAGAGTCGTTGCAGCTCGATTTTTAGATCTTCGTATTTCACTAATTTCTCTAGCTGCTTCTCCTCAATTCTGCTGTCTCCTGGGATTGCGATGTCGATGATCCATACTTTCTTTTTCTCCACGATCACAATGTCTGGTGTGTTATGCTTCAGAATTTGGTCAGTCTGAAGTCAGAAGTCCCACAGTAGTTTTGCTTGCTCATTTTCGACCACTTTTTTGGGCTTATGATCCCACCAGTTCTTTATTATTATTATTATTATTATTATTATTATTATTATTATTATTATTATTATTATTATTATTATACTGCATTGTGCAAAGATAACCACGATGCCTAGAGCAGACCCTCCCCAGGCGTGTTATTCTTTTCCAGTTACGGAGGAAATATTCTATCATGTTGTTTTTGCCACTTAAAAGTGGGCCAAAGGGATAGACTTAGCATGGGGTGAACCTGTCCAACTTTTGCAGGTTACAACTTGGCTGTTCAAGCATTAGTAAGAGGTAAAGAAAAAAAAATAGCAATAGGTGGAACTAGTTGGCTGGCTCTGATCCACCACTGCTCCCTAAATTTTGTTGTATGACTATGCAATAAGAAGAGCAAAAAAGGGGGAGGAGGAGGAATGGCCTGGTGAAGAGATTAAGATCTCTAGAACGTGTGAAAGGAAGGTACATGTCTCTAAAAAAGAAAGCAGCCTTAAAAAAGAACCGAGAACTCATGTAACTTTATATAGGTGATGAAACTCTTACCTATAACACAGAAGGAACAAAGAGCATCTCTGAGGCAAAGAATTGTCTATCAGGGCCGTGCAACATTCATGTGCCATGCAACCACGCCTCGATGCTTCCACCTATCTTTCAAAGGAGCAGTAAATTCAACTCCTACAAAGCATGATTAATAAATTAATCATAAAGTTCTACTCCCAACCACTTCATGAAATATCAGAGTGCCTGACTGTTCAGATTAAAAGTTACAACTCCCCTGCCCCGTGCAGGTAATAACCATCATTCTCCAAAATGATGAGGAGCACACAGGACTCAAGACTCCATATCTTGGTGGTGCCTCTCTTTATGAGGGAGGGCCTCCATAAATCTTTGTCAGGTGTCAGCCCCCCTCTGCCAAAAATCATTCAATCCTCAGGGGTAAAGGATGGAAAAGAAGCAAGGAAGATGTTTAAGTCATAAGGCAATGGGTCCAGATGGCATCCACCCCAGAGTTCTTAAAGAACTCAGATCTGTCATTGCTAGCCCACTGACTGATTTGTTTAACCAATCCTTGTTAACAGGAGAAGTTCCTGAGGATTGGAGAATGGCCAGTGTTGTGCCTATCCACAAGAAGGGCAGTAGAGAAAAAGCTGGTAACTACAGGCCAGTTAGCTTGACATCAGTTATAGTTAAAATGATGGAGACTCTACTCAAAAAGAGGATAAATCAGCACCTAAAAAACAATAACTTATTGGACCAAAATCAGCTTGGCTTTACTGAAGGCAAATCATGTCAGGACTAATCTCATTGATTTCTTTGACTATGTCACAAAGGTGTTGGATGAAGGTGGTGCCGTGGATATTGCCTATCTGGACTTCAGCAAAGCCTTTGATACGGTTCCACATAAAGAGCTGATAGATAAATTAGGGAAGATTGGACTTAATCCCTGGATAGTTCAGTGGATTTCAAGCTGGCTGAAGCATAGACATCAGAGAGTTATTGTTAATGGCGAGTATTCTGAGCAGAGACAGATTATAAGCAGTGTTCCACAAGGGTCTGTTCTGGGTCCTATTATTTTTAATATGTTTGTGAGTGACATAGGGGAAGGTTTGGTAGGGAAGGTTTGCCTATTTGCTGATGACTCTAAAGTGTGCAATAGGGTTGATATTCCTGGAGGGGTCTGTAATATGGTAAATGATTTAGCTTTACTAGATAAATGGTCAAACAATGGAAACTGCGGTTTAATGTTTCCAAATGTAAAATAATGCACTTGGGGAAAAGGAATTCTCAATCTGAGTATTGCATTGGCAGTTCTGTGTTAGCAAAAACTTCTGAAGAGAAGGATTTCTGGGTGAGCAGTGTGGTCGGGTGGTAGGAAAAGCAAGTAGGATGCTTGGCTGCATAGCTAGAGGTATAACAAGCAGGAAGAGGGAGATTGTGATCCCCTTATATAGAGCGCTGGTGAGACCACATTTGGAATACTGTGTTCAGTTCTGGAGACCTCACCTACAAAAAGATATTGACAAAATTGAATGGGTCCAAAGATGGGCTACAAGAATGGTGGAAGGTCTTAAGCATAAAACGTATCAGGAAAGACTTAATGAACTCAATCTTTAATTTATTTATTTATTTATTTATTTATTTATTTATTTATTTACTTACTTACTTACTTACTTACTTACTTACTTACTTACTTACTTACTTACTTACTTACTTACTTATTTATTTATTCCAATACACAATGAGGGTTTTAGTGGGTATATAGAAGTGGGTATATACAGATATATACCCACTGTATACAGTGATCCCTCGATTATCGCGAGGGTTCGGTTCCAAGACCCCTCGCGATAATTGATTTTTCGCGATGTAGGGTTGTGGAAGTAAAAACACCATCTGCGCATGCACGCCCTTTTTTCATGGCCGCGCATGCGCAGATGGTGGAGTTTGCATGGGCGGCGGGGAAGACCCAGGGAAGGTTCCTTCGGCCGCCCAGCAGCTGATCTGCTCAGCAGCGCAGCGAGGAGATGAATCGGGGTTTCCCTTTGCGTGGGCGGCAGGGAAACCCCGATCTTCGTCTGCTCGCTGCTGCTGCGGCCGCCCAGCAGCTGATCTGCTCGGCAGCGCAGCAGCAGCGAGCAGACAAAGATCGGGGTTTCCCCGCCGCCCACGCAAAGCGGAAACCCCGATTCGGCTCCTCGCTGCGCTGCCGAGCAGATCAGCTGCTGGGCGGCTGAAGGAACCTTCCCTGGGTCTTCCTCGCTGATGCCCCCGCTCGCCCGCCCGCCCGCCGCCCGCCAGCAAGAGGGGGAGAGATAGAGAAAGAGAGAGAAGGAAAGAAAGAGATGAGAGAGGGAGGAAGAGAGTGTGAGAGAGGAAGAAGCAAGATAGAGAAAGAGAGAGAGAAAGAAAGATGAGAAAGGAAGGAAGAGAGTGACGCCATCGGGTGGGGAAAATCGCGATATAGCGTTTCGCGAAGAACGAGATCGCGAAAATCGAGGGATCACTGTAGTGGGTATATATCTGTATAGTCTGGAGGACAGAAGGAAAAGGGGGGACATGATCGAAACATTTAAATATGTTAAAGGGTTAAATAAGGTTCAGGAGGGAAGTGTTTTTAATAGGAAAGTGAACACAAGAACAAGGGGACACAATCTGAAGTTAGTTGGGGGAAAGATCAAAAGCAACATAAGAAAATATTATTTTACTGAAAGAGTAGTAGATGCTGGGAACAAACTTCCAGCAGACGTAGTAGATAAATCCACAGTAACTGTAAACATGCCTGGGATAAACATATATCCATCCTAAGATAAAATACAGAAAATAGTATAAGGGCAGACTAGATGGACCATGAGGTCTTTTTCTGCCGTCAGACTTCTATGTTTCTATGTTCTATGAGATCTATGGTTCTGAAACAATCCCAAGAAGGATTTTATGAAGCCAGTGCTGAGGAGTTTGGATGATAACCCCCTTTTGAAGGATTATCACCCATCTCCTCCCACTTATGACTTCCTGTTACCCATCTTCTCTTACTTATGACTTCCTATCACCCATCTCCTCCCACTTATGACTTCCTATCACTCATCTCCTCCCACTTATGACCATATGACTGTAACTTGTTGCTTGCATCCTTACGATTTATATTAATATTGATTGTTTCCTGATTGCTTATTTGTACACTATGACAATCAGTAAGTGTTGCACCTTATGATTCTTGACAAATGTATCTTTTCTTTCATGTACACTGAGAGCTTATGCAACGAAGACAAATTCCTTGTGTATTCAATCACACTTGGCCAATAAATGAGCCGGGGTGGCGCAGCAGGTAGAGTTCTGTACAGCAGGCTACTGAAGCTGACTGTAGATCTGTAAGTCAGCGGTTCAAATCTCATCACCGGCTCCAAGTTGACTCAGCCTTCCATCCTTCCGAGGTGGGTAAAATGAGGACCCGGATTGTGGGGGCAATATGCTGGCTCTGTTAAAAAGTGCTATCGCTAATGTTGTAAGCTGCCTTGAGTCTAAAGAGAAGGGCGGCATAAAAATCGAATGAATGATTGAATGAATGAATGAATGAATGAATGAATGAATGAATAAATAAATAAACCTCTCCTCTCCTCTCTTCTTCTCTCCTGTCCTGTCCTGTCCTCTCCTCTCCTACCCTGCTCTGCTCTGAAAATTGAAAGAATATACATCCCCACTCTTTCTCTTATCACAGGCATTTTGGACAGGTACATATAAATGATCTTGCTCAGACCAACAAGCTCAACAAGCTTACTTCAGCTTCAACCGCAACAACAGAAGAGCACGCAACAAATTCAAACTTAATATTAATCGCTCCAAGCTTGACTGTAAAAAATATGACTTTAGCAATCGAGTTGTCGAAGCGTGGAACTCATTACCGGACTCAGTAGTGTCAACCCCTAACCCCCAACATTTCTCCCTTAGACTATCCACAATTGACCTCTCCAGGTTCCTAAGAGGCCAGTAAGGGGCGTACATAAGTGCACTAGCCTGCCTTTCGTCCCCTGTCCAATTGTCTCTCCTTATCTCATATCTCATATATCTTTTCTTCCTTTCATATATCTTCTCCTCTACTTCTATATCTTCTCTTTATATATAATACTTCATGTCTATCCTCTTCAATATGTATTGTGTATTGGACAAAATAAATAAATAAAATAAAAAAACAACAATATTGGTTGGCAGTCCAGGTAAGAGTACCAGATGTACTTAATCTAATGCTTTCTGTTCTCCAATCTCTCTATTTCCCAGTGTAGTGATCCCACTTTGGTTGGAAGATTAGGGATCAGGAAACCAATGTAGTCATTGAATACCAGGTTGAGAAGAACTCTGCTGTCCTGATTTCCCAGCTCTTCAGTTGAGAATGAAATAAGTGGGGTTTTCTTCTCTGCTACAGCTCCAACAAAGGGGAAAAAACCCATTAATAAACAATATAAAACCCCCCTATATATATTGTCCTGGAAAAGGGCATTTAAAATAGTCACTTCTTCAATGTCTCTTTTAAATATTCTAATGGTCACACCAGAAAATGAACTTCCTATGAAATCCCACTGTTGAGTTGACTTGTGCATCCATTCATTTTTGAATTGGCAAAAACCATACCGGCATAAAATTTGTTTCCCCACTGCCAACCTCTATCCTATTGTTCCTATTGCCTCTCTTTTTCAGGTGTTGCATTCAATCTAACTTTACTCCATTTGCCATGAGGCTTCCCAATCGTTGATGTTGGAATAAATAAATAAATACTACAGATAGCCTTCGAAGTACGACCACAATTGAGTCTCTGACCATGAGTGTGGCTAAGTGAGGAATTCGTTACATGCATTTTGCCCCATTTTATGACCTTTTTTATAACATTTATTTATTTATTTATTTTTTGATTTGATTTGATTTGATTTGATTTGAATGCCGCCCCTCTCCGTAGACTCGGGGCAGCTAACAACAATGATAAAAAACAGCATGTAACAGTCCAATTAATAAAACAACTAAAAACCCTTATTATAAAACCAAACTTACAGACAAACATACCATGCATAACTTGTAATGGCCTAGGGGGAAGGAATATCTTAACTCCCCCATGCCTGGTGGCATAAGTGAGTCTTGAGTAGTTTACGAAAGACAGGGAGGGTGGGGGCAGTTCTAATCTCCGGGGGGAGTTGGTTCCAGAGGGCCGGGGCCGCCACAGAGAAGGCTCTTCCCCTGGGGCCTGCCAAACGACATTATTTAGTCGACGGGACCCGGAGAAGGCCAACTCTGTGGGACCTTATCAGTCGCTGGGATTTGTTCACTGAATCACTGCAATTGTTAAATTAGTAACATGGTAGTTAGGTGAATCTGGTTTTTCCATTGACTTGGTTTGTCAGGAGGTCACAAAAGCTCATCACATGACCCCATGACTATGACAATCATAATTAAATGTGTGTACATTTTGCAGCCCTTCACTGCACGAGGCTGAACTTAACTGTGCTCCGAATTGGGGAAGGAAGACCTCTCATAGAATGAGTTTTGGAGAGTTTTTCTATTGATAATTATGGAAAATGTTACACAGCCCTCAAAAAACAAAAACCCAAACTCATTCCACCCAAACAGGCAGACTTCTAAACACTAATGACCGTCTTTCCTACCTGATAGCAAAACCAGATCTGCTGTGGAGTAGACATTTATTTAAAGCTTTGTGGATCTTTTAAAATATTACTCCAGGCTAGATTGTGAAAGCAATAAATCAGGGATGTGTAAATCTTTCTATTGAAAGATATATTAATTTGTTGTGTGCAAAATAGTGAGTGAACAAAAGCCAAAAATGGGTGTTACAAGAGCAAAAAGAAGATGGGGGGAAAAGGGTGGGGTGTTCATTCTGTCTCCTAAATATCTCCTTTTCTTCGTAACATCTTTTACTCCTTTCTGAGATTTTCTCTTTGGATTTCCAGTGGATGTGGAACAGAAGAGACCCCTCTTACAGAGGTGTGCAATTGACATTTGAAATTAGGGTGGAAGACCCTATTGGTATCAAGGTTTATCAGTTAACCATGGACAAAAGGATAAAATACCAGTATTGTATTGCATTTGTATTTATTAGATTTGTCTGTCGCCCCTCTCCGAAGACTCGGGGCGACTAACAACAATAAAAAAGACAATGTGAACAAATCTAATATTAAAAATAATCTATAAAAGCCCAATTTAAAGAACCAATCATACATACAAGCATACCATGTATAAATTCTATAAGCCTAGGAGGAAGGGAAAATTTCAATTCCCCCATGCCTGACGACAGAGGTGGGTTTTAAGGAGCTTGCGAAAGGCAAGGAGGGTGGGGGGCAACTCTGATATCTGGGGGGAGCTGGTTCCAGACGGTTGGGGCCGCCACAGAGAAGGCTCTTATCCTGGGTCCCACCAAACGACATTGTTTAGTCGACGGGACCCGGAGAAGGCCCACTCTGTGGGACCTAACCGGTCGCTGGGATTCGTGCGGCAGAAGGCGGTCCCGGAGATATTCTGGTCCGATGCCATGAAGGGCTTTATAGGTCATAACCAATACTTTGAATTTTGACCGGAAATTGATCGGCAACCAATGCAGACTGCGGAGTGTTGGTGTAACATGGGCATACCTTGGGAAGCCCATGATTGCTCTCGCAGCTGCATTCTGCACGATCTGAAGTTTCCAAACACTTTTCAAAGGTAGCCCCATGTAGAGAGCATTACAGTAGTCGAACCTCGAGGTGATGAGGGCATGAGTGACTGTGAGCAGTGAGTCCCGGTCCAGATAGGGCCGCAATTGGTGCACCAGGCGAACCTGGGCAAACGCCCCCCTCGCAACAGCTGAAAGGTGTTTCTCTAATGTGAGCTGTGGATCGAGGAGGACGCTGAAGTTGTAGACCCTCTCTGAGGGGGTCAATAATTCCCCCCCAGGGTTATGGACGGACAGGTGGAATTGTCCTTGGGAGGCAGAACCCACAGCCACTCCGTCTTATCTGGGTTGAGTTTGATTCTGTTGACACCCATCCAGACCCCAACAGCCTCCAGGCACCAGCACATCACTTCCACCGGCACATCACTCCAGTGTTCCCTGATACAGTGATATCTCTACTTATGAACTTAATTCGTTCCATGATCAGGTTCTTAAGTAGATAAGTTTGTAAGAAGAAGCAATTTTCCCCATAGGAATCAATGTAAAAGCAAATAATGCGTGCGATTGGGGAAACCACAGGAAGGGTGGAGGCCCTGTTTCCTCCCTGGAGATTCCTATAGAGGCCCCATGGAGGCTTCTCCCTGCCTTTTCCAGTTACAGTTTCCAAGGCTCAGGTCTGTAAGTGGAAAATGGTTCTTGAGAAGAGGCAAAAAAAATCTTGAACACCTGGTTCTTATCTAGAAAAGTTCGTAAGTAGAAGCGTTCTTAGGTAGAGGTACCACTGTATTTCTTATCAAAGAATTTGTGCAGTGACAGACCGGAGAAATCTGAAAAAAAAACCACATTTTAGCTAATGATAAGAAGAGATAATAGGAGATGCTACACTTATTTGGTTGCCTTTAGACTCCTTTCTCTTGTGTCTGAGGGTTGCTGTGAAGCTAAAATGTCACCCCGGGTGGCTTGAAGGTAAGGTGGGACACAAATTCAATATAGCAACAACAAAAAAGCCATCACTCAAGCAAGATGGCTCAAAATTCGATAGTGTGAAGATTCTAAAGGTGGCAATTAAAACAGAAATGAACTAATTAAAAAATCATGGGAATTGCTTTAATTTGTACTCATCCCAGAATGCAACACAGAACGTGCGAGACTTTAGCAATTTATAATTGCAGCACTTTTTTTTTTTAGTTTTGTGGGAAAGAGGAGAAGGAAGAAGAATGAGAAGGAGACAATCTTTTGCAATGCAAGAAACAGGCCTAAACCTGTGAAACTAAATGGTGGAAACTGTTTGTGATGATTACTGTCTCTTAATTGATTACACACAAACAGGTGTGACTAAGGACAGGAAGGCTTTTTTTTTTAAAAAAAAATTGACAATTCCAGGGTGAAAGAACAGTGGTTTTCTTTTAAGGTAATTTGAAGAGTCCTCTTACAAATCTCTCGTGTAGAGAGATTTTTTAGGTGGATGGAAAGTGGCTTCTCATAAGACATGAATTATGGCAATGTTCCAGGGGTGGGTTCTACTTATCTTCTCTTTAAAAAAAATTTTGTTTTTTTTTCTTTAAAAAAAAATATTTTTATTGAATTTTTTTAAAAGGACAAACAAAAACATACAACATTAAACACTGAAGGAGCTGCCATTGCTCCGATTGTCTTAGAAGTCTAACTACTACAAAAAATGAAAACCTAACTATAATCAGATCAATACATTTGTATTAGGTATTTATTAAATTTAACTCTATGTGTTAATTTAATTACTTTGTCTGTAAAATACTTATTCAAAAAATATAATATAATGAATAGCATATCTAAGTTTATTCTACTATAAACATTTTTAAACTATTAAACTCTAACTTATAAAATTTCAAAACTATGAGTTCAAGAAGTTCTAAATTCTTGTTACTTTAACTTTTAATGTTATTTTTAAAATTCCACCATTCATATAATTTGTTCCATATTTTATAATATTCTGTTTCTATTTGATTATTCAAGCGTTTTGTCATCATGTCTAATTATGCACATTCCATAATTTTTTTATAAACTTCTACATCCTTTGGTATTTCCTTGTCTTTCCATTTTGGCGCAAATGTAATTCTTGCCGCAATCAATATATGTATTATTAAGTAATAAATTTCTTTTTTATTTTATTTATTATTTTATTTATTGGATTTGTATGCCGCCCCTCTCCGTTTTTTATACTTAATGTTTGAAATACCCAATAAGAAAAATTCAGGAGATTTTTTTTATTGGTTTTTTTCAAATATAAACACACACACATGACATAAAACAGGTGCTTTGTGATTTGTGCCCACCACCAGCCAAACATTCACACCTCACCACCAAATTGGGGGTGTTTCTTTTATAAACCATTTTAACCCAAGAGCAAAGTATCTATTTGCATATTATAAAGTGATTCCAATTTATTTATTGTAGCTTGGTCTCGGATTCTACTCACCATATATCATAGTAACATAGAAACATAGAAGACTGACGGCAGAAAAAGACCTCATGGTCCATCTAGTCTGCCCTTATACTATTTCCTGTATTTTATCTTAGGATGGATATATGTTTATCCCAGGCATGTTTAAATTCAGTTACTGGATTTATCTACCACGTCTGCTGGAAGTTTGTTCCAAGGATCTACTACTCTTTCAGTAAAATTATATTTTCTCATGTTGCTTTTGATCTTTCCCCCAACTAATTTCAGATTGTGTCCCCTTGTTCTTGTGTTCACTTTCCTATTAAAAACACTTCCCTTATGGACCTTATTTAACCCTTTAACATATTTAAATGTTTCGATCATGTCCCCCCTTTTCCTTCTGTCCTCCAGATTATACAGATTGAGTTCATTAAGTCTTTCCTGATACGTCTTACCTTGTCCCATCGTCCCATCAGTTGTTGCAAATCAGTTTCATTAACCAAATTCATCCTTTTATCCATAATCTTAAATTTAATATGATCCACCATGTACTGGTACCAATTTTGCATTGTCCATTTTGTCGCATCCTTCCAACCCAAGACTATTACCACCTGAGTGCTTTCTATCGCTGCTTGTTTTATTTCTCTAAATTCTCCCATCTTTTAACTAATACTGCCATTTCCTTAGTAATTATCCATCGTATATTTAACATCCTATTAATATCCTCTTGCACTTTTTGCCAAAAACTTTGCACTACCGGGCATTCCCAAAGCATGTGCATAAACACTCCTTTATCTTGGCACCCATGCCAACAAATACCCTTAACATTCTGCTGAAAGTATGCAAGTTGAACGGGTGTGTAGTACCACTTATGTAATATTTTCCTTCTCATTTCCCTAATCCTTGTATTCTTAGTTTTCCTTATATTCTCCAGTATATTTTTCATCTCTTGCACTTCTACTTGTATTTCACTTTGCCACCATTTAATCAATCTTTAGATCACATCCCCATTGGATCACATCCCCGTTCTACTTATCTTCCCCACTGTTTTGCATCATGATGGAAGTGCACATTTTGCATGCACATGCACATCATTTCCCGGAAATGATCCTCTGCGCATGCACAGTACTAAAAAAAAAAGTCCCTGAATTATTTTGGTACATATGATGTGTTTATTCAAGAAGAAAAAAACCCACCACTATCTTCCCTCTACTTCTACTTCTCCTTTTCCAATTTCTTTTTTGTGTAACATTAACATCAAATAAATACTAAAGCATGAAGGTGTGTAACATAATTGTACTTACAGTTAGCAAGAGAATATGCCATGGACATTCATGCATCAATGAATATGTTAGACTTCCACAAATGTCATATCTATCTATCTATCTATCTATCTATCTATCTATCTATCTATCTATCTATCTATCTATCTAATATCTATCTATCTAATATCTATCTATCTATCTATCTATCTATCTATCTATCTATCTATCTATCTAATATCTATCTATCTATCTATCTATCTATCTATCTATCTATCTATCTATCTATCTAATATCTATCTATCTAATATCTATCTATCTATCTATCTATCTATCTATCTATCTATCTATCTATCTATCTATCTATCTATCTATCTATCGGATTTATATGCCGCCACTCTCTATGGACTCAGGGTTGCTCACAATATATAAAAAGAACAACAGAATGCAATAGCTAAATTCAATTAATTAAAACAAGCAAACAATCTAAAATCCCCAGTTAAATTAAAAATCAATCATACCCATTCAGACGACAGCCATACAAACATTCGTCAGCCAGGGGGCTGAGGTTTAATCGTCCCAAGCCTGGTGGCATAGATGAGTCTTAAGATGCTTGCAGAAGGCGATTAGGTGGGGGCAGTGCGAATCTCTGGGGGCATCTGATTCCAGAGGGCCGGGGCACCCACAGAGAAGGCTCTTCCCCTTGGCCCTGCCAAGAAACATTGTCTGGTTGACGGAACGTGGAGAAGGCCGATTCTGTGGGATCTAACCAGTCGCTGGGACTCATACTTAATTGGTTTTGTTCCAGCGGACTATCATAAATAGTTGTTCTGGGGAAAATGAATAAGTGTAGTGGAATGTGAGGATGACGTTGAGGAAGAAGGGGAAGAGATGTTGCCTGGAAAATAAGAGAGGCAGGAGCTCCTAGTGGCTTAACAGTTAGAGGAAGAACCTTAGGAATGACCAAAGGCCTAATGGATCAGACAGTTAAAAATGGGAAATTTGTACTTTCAGACTTGATACTAGTCGTCTCAGGTAAACTAACGAGGAAACATGACAAATTGAACTAATTCTTCCTTATTTTAAGACTACAATAAAAGAAATGTTGCAGATTCAGACATCTAACCCAAAGGTGTTTTTTTTTTGGTATAAGAATTAGAAGATCTCGATGGACCTTCTAAAAATCTGAATTCCCACTGATTGCAAATTGGAAGATTGGGAAGCAAAGACACAGGATACAAAAGAGAGAATTGTATCTGCCATCCCCTTACAGGAGTAGTAATATT